>NC_134816.1:3008681-3046181 GCF_046742065.1 Oratosquilla oratoria | reverse complement strand
AGGGGCCCCGCTGGTTCCGGCTAATTGGGTACGTTTGATAACTTCTCCACTGAAGGCAACATTTTCGGCACTAGCTGGGACGAAGGCGACATTTTTTTTAAAAGAACTGTATTCACAGGAGACAAAAATTACTTTTCTTTTTTTTTGTAAAAATTTACAAATACAAACTATACAGCGTGGAAACGTACGTGGAGCCTCTCGAGAAAGATTTGGCAGATTTTCTTTCTGGCAAGGACGGCCAGAAGCAAACATCCAGCCAGTCTTTAGGCAGTCCAAACCGCTGTGATAATGATGATAATAGAGAAATGAATAATGAAAATAATACATTATATGATAATAGAAATAGTAGAAAAGATATAGAAGAGAATGGATTAAGGAAAAGTATTGAAAATAAAGAAGAAACTATGGAAATAAGAAAGTTAGAAAATACAAAAGAAAAAGATAATGAAATGGAAAGTAGAAATATTGAAAGTCAAAGAAATCATATGGAGAGTAGAAATAAAGAAAAAGAAAAGAATGACTTGAAAAATGAAAACGTTGAAGAAAAAGAAAGAAAGAATATAGAAACAGAGGAAAAAGATCAAGCGAAAGAAAGCAGCAAAGGAGAAACAAATGATGTTTCAAAAGAAAATAAGCCTCAGGAGCCCGTCAAAATGTCCTTCAGAGACATAGTTGCAAAAAGATTGCCACAACAGGATTCTGCAAAGGTTCGACACACCAACACTGCCCCCCGGGTCATTCCGACGCCAAGCGACTGGTACCGACGCCAGAAGAAGTCGGAATCTACGCCCCATGGAACGCAACCCCGCATGGAGAACAAGTCCACAGGTGATAAGGGAGCCTTCAAATCCCTGCTAAACAAATTATCGCCAAATTTTTTTGATAAACTCTCGGCATAGATTCTTGCATTTATCGCCCAGCACCCGTCCGTTGCAGAGAAAACTGCAGATATGATTACGGAATTTGCCACGAGGCAAAAATTCTATGCCAGGACTTATTCTAGGCTCTATAAAATGCTTATCAAAATCTTGGAGAAGACCTCTGCAGAAGCCTTTAAAGCCAGTCTCATCCACCAGTGCCAAATAAGGTTTGAAATCCACTCGGAGGCCATACCCGGTACAGAGTCGGAAAACCAAAAGAAAAATCAAAATTTCTTATCTGCAGAAGAACGTGCCAACCAAGAGCTAAATAAAACTCATAAAGCGAAAAGATTACGTCGCTCTGTGCACATTTGTGGCATGCCTCTCGCTGGACGGAATCGTCCAAGTCCCACGTATTGCAGCATGCATATAGTCTCTGCTGTAGAAAAGAGACGAAACAGCAATAGAGGCTATATGTGCAATACTCGAAGCTGCTGGCCAAAAATTGGATCAAACGGCCAAGCACTCGACAATAGGCACACGGGCAGTCAACGGAATATTTTTGGGTATCATTGAAATTGTAGACAAAAAGTTGACTACAAGTCGATTAAGGTACCTTCTAATCGACATTTTAGAAATGAGACAGCCGTTTAGAAAAAGCTTTTGTAATGCGTTAAATATTCGTCAATTTAATGGTAATGGTATCGTAATAATTAGGGCAAAATTGTTCATCTGATTTGATGATGATGATGATGATGATGATGATGATGATTTTTACATAGAAAACATGTTTTTGGACAATCTGTCCAAAATATGGTAAATATGGCATAAAGATATGTGTACAACCAACAAAATTAAAAAACTTAATAAGTAAAATGTGACGAGTCAGACAAGAAATAGACAAAAAATATAAAACAAGAATACAATGCATATATCTAATATGGTATAAAAATATACAAGATCATTAGAATGAAAAATATATAAATATATATATATATATATATATATATATATATATGTATATATATGTGTGTGTGTGTGTGTGTATATAAAAGAATTAAAACTAAATAGAATTTGGCAAAACAGACTAAAGCACACAACAAATGTAAAAATACCAATAAAATAGAGTAAAATTACAAAAAGAAAATATAAAGCCAAAACTAAAATCAAGCAATATAGAAATCACAAAAAAAAAGTAAAATAATTTAGAAAATAAAATACTAAGAATGCAGCATAAGAAATATCAAGTAGAATAAAATACTTTTGAATAATGAATGACCATCTCAGTATAACATATAAAATGAGCCAACTGCTCAAATTAAAGAAGAGAATAAGAAAAAAAAATAACAAGATAGAACAAGGTAAAAATATTAAAAAAAAAATTCATAAACAAAATAGAACTGAATGTAATCAAAAACTATTTTCATTAAAAAAAATTGGTTAGAGTTAAGGGTGAAAGTTAGGTGGGGTATGGTTAGGTTAGGGATTATTCACGAACTCCTCCAAGGTTTTTGCAGATAGACCCATATAACCATATATATTCTGAAACCTTATAACCCAAAGTACTTGGATAACCATCTTTCATTTGTCTGTCTGTTTGTTCATAAACTCCTCCTAGGGTTTTGGAGAAAGATCCGCTTATCCATATATAGTCTGATACCCTATCACTCCAGGTACTTGGATAACTATATTTCATTTCCAAAAAATATATATATATTTTGGCTAGGGTTAAGGGTTAAAGTTAGGTGGGGTATGGTTAGGTTAGGGATTATTCACGAGCTCCTAGGTTTTTGCAGATAGACCCCTATAACCATATATATTCTGAAACCTTATAACCCAAGTTACTTAGATAACTATCTTTCATTTGTATCTACTATAATAAAGTAGTAGCCTGTGTCTGTCTGTCTATTTGTTCACGAACTCCCTCCAAAACCATACATATTCAACATACCCCAGGCTACTTGGATAAGTATATTTTATTTCCAAAGGGCGTCTCCCTCCTCAAATTGCTTTTTTTCTTTCTTTTTTACTTTTTTAAAAAATCTTTTTTACCTTTTCCATTGAGTTATATTGATACGTGTAACTTTTCTCCACAAATTCCATCAAAATTGAAATGATTATCATTTGCCCGCAGCAACGCGAGAGTAATTTGGCTAGTTTGTATACAATATTCATTGCATATTGTATATTCAACTCATATTTGTTTGTCCCAATGGATGGCCAATTTGGGTCTCACAAGTGCAATTCACTCGTGAACGAGTGCTGCTATTGTCGAGAGAACTTTTAATTGAAAATTATTGTTTTCTTCAGGATACTGCGTATGCTTCGTCTGTTCAACGTCGTTGGTCTTGTCAAGCGACATGAAGTCATCAAGTAACCGACAGATACATAAATACAGATGTTTGATATTCTGCTTAATACAGGAGGAACAATCATAAGGAATATAGTTATACACAAAATCAAGTTTGATCAATCATGATCATTAAATATTAAACGTAATTAGGTGTTACATACTATAGAGTAATGGAACATAGTACAACTATAGCCAACAACGACAACAGCAACAAAACATGGCTGGTATACGGACAGACAACTACATCCGGCCATTTGAGAGGGAGAGGGGTTCCGTAGAATCTTAGATACAGACTAAACTTATAATTCAAATGGAACATTGTAATTACTCTATAGTGCTCAAGATAATTTTGTGGAGAATCTAATTTATCTCGTCAATGAAAATAACATTTAGTTTTCTTCAGTTTCATGTTATCATCGTTATCGGTCTCCCCGTCTTCTGTTTGTTTGTCTTTTCACAAAAAAAATATGAATAAGTCACAGTTCAATTCTGGACTGGATCTAGACCCCGTTCTAGATATAGGGTTTTCTCTAGTTACATATAGTTTAATTGTAAGAGAGTTTCGTCTTAAATTAGAAAAAAAAATCATCAGTCGGAAGCCAGAGAAAATACATGTGGATATTCCCTGCCTGAATGGGCTAATAGTACAGATCTACCAAATGAAGCTGCTGTTCCCTAATAACTGTCGTTTTAGAAAGCTGCGAGGTCCCAGACGAAGTCAGCGGTATGTGCCAATTCATCTCTACCTGTGGTACTACTAGGCTACCCATGCAGAGAACACAACACAGTACGCGCTCATGGGGTGGGTGCATGAACCAAGGAAAGCTTCCTGATTTTCACTCTTGCTGCTGTTGAACTTTCCTCCCTCCTCCTCCTCCTTCTCCTCCTCCTCCTCTTCCTCTTATACCTCCTCCTCCTCTTTCTCCTCCTCCTCCTCCTCCGCCTTCTCCTCCTCCTCCTTCTCCTCCTCCTCCTCCTCTTATACCTCATCCTCATCCTCCTCCATCTCCTCCTCCTCCTCTTCCTCCTCCTCCTCCTCCTCTTCCTCCTTCTCCTCCTCCTCCTCCTCCTCTTCCTCATTCTCCTCCTCCTTCTCCTCCTCCTCCTCTTATAACTCCTCCTGATCCTCATCCTTCCCCTCCTCCTCCTTCTACTCCTCCTCCTCCTCCTCCTCCTCCTCCTCCTGGTCCTCATCCTTCTCCTCCCCCTCCTTCTCCTCCTCCTCCTCCTTCTCCTCCTCTTATACCTCCTCCTTTTTTTCCCTTGTCCTTCTCCTCTTCCTTCTCCTTCTCCTCCATCTCTTCCTCATCCTCCCTCTCCTCCTCTTATACCTCCTCCTCCTTTTTTTCCTTGTCCATCTCCTCTTCCTTGTCCTCCCCTCCTCTTCCTTCTCCTTCTCCTCCTCCTCCTAATCTTCCTCATCCTCCTTCTCCTCCTCATCTTCTTATATCTCCTCTTCCTCCTCCTTTTCTTCCTTGTCCTTCTCCTCTTCCTTGTCCTCCCCTCCTCTTCCTTCACCTCTTTCTCCTTCTCACCTTCTTTCTCCTCCCCCTCTTTCCCTTTCTCGTTTTTTTTCCTCTCCCCCTCCCCCTCTTCCTTTCTATGTGCTGTATGTATACATGTATACATGAATGTATGTATACATTCATGGATATATGCATATATGTTCATATTTTTCTATGTATGTTTATATGTATGTATCTTTGTATGGATATATAAACGAATGATTAATTAAAACAGAGATGCCCGTGCAAACACACGCGCAAACACACACACGCACACAAAGAAACAAACGAAATGACGCATACGCTGTGGTTTGGACAGATTTTGGCATAATATTGATGTTGGTACATCTGTGATGATGACGGTACCATGACAACTGTCATTGGCTTGTTTTATCGGCAGTTTGTCCCCCTCAGGCCCTTTTAGGACTGTAAAGCGGTGATTGTGGTGGTGGTGGTAGTTGTCGTGGTGATGGCTGTTGTCGTGGTGGTGGTAGTGACTGTCGTGGTGGTGATGGTGGTGGTTGCGGTTGTCGTGGTGGTGGTAGTGGTGGTGATGATTGTTGTATTGGTGGTGGTTATCGTAGTGGTAATAACGGTTGTCGTGACGGTGGTAATAATGGTGGCGGTTGTCGTGGTGGTGGTAATGGTAGTGGCTGTTGTGTTGGTGGTGGCATTTGTCGTGGTGGTGCCGATTGTCTTGGTGGTGGTGCCGGTTGTGCTGGTGATGACGGTTGTCTTGGTGGTTGTGGTGATGGATGTGGTCGGTGTGTTTGTCATCATGGTGGTGATGGTAGTAGCTGGATGTAGCGGTTTTAGTTGTGATGCCTATCGTGGTGGTTGTGGTTGTGGTTGTGATGGTTGTGGTGGTGGTACCTCAGTGGCTGAACACTGAACGTCATAACTCCTGTGGTGACCAAAAGCCGAGATGACGTGTTAATGACGTCACTACGTACCGTACAGTAGCGGGTAATGGTGCGGAAAACCATCGCGTCTCTGGACAAGGGAGACACCTTCCCATGCGAAAGAAGAATACAGCGGTGCGCTTAGGGGGAGAGTCTATCGCCGATTTGGTATATATGGCGAAATAATTGTGCGGAATGATACTTCCTCTGGAGTTAGCACCAATGGTGTTCAACCCAGGGAACCAACTTGGAAGCGTTGATCCCGGCGGGACCGTCCGGCTGACAATTTGTGCTTTCGATGCGAAAGGAGTTGTTGGTGGAGGAATTCGGGAAGATGAGAGCTGTTGACACGAGAAGAAGGAAAGTTGAGCTCTTTGTTGGGGATGAAAAGAGACGAAGAAGAAGAACAACTTGCACACAGCTCTTGTAGCCTAACTGCAGACAAAGGAGGAGACCGTGGCGGTGGGAAGGTAAAGAGGAGAAGAGAAGAGGAGGAGGAGGAGGAGGAGGAGGAGGAGGTCGAAGGAGACGGTAGAAAGAAAAAAAATAGGAGAAGGGAGGAGGAGGAGGGGTGGCGGGGGGAGGTAAATAGGAGAAGAGAGGAGGAGGAGGTCAGAGGGAGGAGGCGGTAGAAGGGAAAATGCGAAGGGAGGAGGAGGAGTTTCTTTGAAATTCTGAATGGAATTGACAACATCAAAAGTGACAAAATTTTCACACTGAATGAGAATCCGACGAGAAACAATGGTCTCAAACTGTCCGGAAATAGATTCAATTTGGAAGTGGGTAGAAACAACTTCGCCAACTGTGTAGTTAATTAATGGAATAAACTTCCTGCAGAGGCAGTGCAATGTAGTTCAGTTCGAAGCTTTAAGAATAATTTAGATAAACACCTAAGCAAGATGCTGTAATGATTATAATCTATCTTATATTATTTGTTTTTGTTTTGTTATTATTTGTCTGTCTGATTTTCATTTATTTTGTTTTTGTTTTGTTATCATTTGTCTGTCTGATTTCCTTTTAATATTAGTTATATGTCAATTTATCATTATTTACTATTTACCTGTTTGTTTATTATTCAACTATACCTATGCATTTATTTATGTATTTTATTTGTTATTTACATTATTATAGTTTTTATTTATTGTTTTATTATTAATATGATTTTTTTTTCGCATCCGACCTAGATATGGATCAAAAGGTCTCCTGTCGGCATGCTCCGCCTTTGTAATCCTTTGTAATTGGGTGTACAACTCAGCTAATTTAATATGAACTAATTTACCAGCGTCTTTCAGTAGATCTATTGATATACCATCTTCCCCAGGTGCTTTTCCTCTTTTCATAGTTTTTAGAGCAAATTCTACTTCTTCTTTGTAATCTCCGGTACACTACTAACGTCTACACATGAATTTACTGACTCAACTTCATAAAGATACAGAAAAGATCAAAATCGAGAAAGGAGTACGGCAAGGCGATACAATTTCACCCAAACTATTTACAGCTTGTTTAGAAGATATTTTCAGAAGATTGAGTTGGGAAAAGAAAGGTTTGAAGATTAATGGCGAATATTTGAACCACCTAAGATTTGCAGATGACATCATTCTTATTTCAGAAAGAGCAGACGACTTGCAAGATACGCTGAGCAATCTAAACAAAGAAAGTATCAAAGTAGGTTTAAAAATGAATAAGAGTAAAACCAAAGTAATGTTCAACACGAAAGTTCAAAGTAAAGAGATTGTAATTGATGATGAGAGTCTTGAGGAAGTTGAAGAGTATAATTATTTAGGTCAGATGGTGAAGGTGACGAAAGATCATGATAACGAGATAAAAAGACGCATTACAATTGGTTGGAAAATGTTTGGTAAGTATAATAAATTCTTGAGAGGCTCTCTACCTTTATGTTTGAAACGTAAAGTTTACAACCAATGCATTCTACCAGCAATAATCTACGGATATGAGACTTGGAAGCTGACGAGGGCGATGGAAACAAAGCTAAGGACTGCACAGAGGAGAATGGAGAGATCAATGATGGGAATAACACTGAGAGACCGAAAGAGAGCAAGTTGGGTGAGAGAGCAGACTAGAGTGAAAGATATTGTGGAAGCAGTAAAAGAGAGGAAGTGGAATTGGGCATGTAAGTTGGTGCGAACGACTGATGAGCGATGGAGCAAATGCGTTACTGAATGGACGCCGCGAGATAGGAAGCGCGGAAGAGGGAGACCAGACAGAAGGTGGAGAGACGAGGAGGCCCAGGCCAAGGAGGCCCAGGCACAGGAGGCCGAGGCCCAGAAGGCCCAGGAGCCCCAGGAGGCCCAGGCCCAGGCCCAAGCCGGGGCTCATGGGGGGCCCCATCGGCCGGGCTCGCGCGGGGAGCCTCTCGGCCGGGGCTCGGGGGGGAGCCCATCGGCCGGGGCTCGAGGGGGAGCCAATCGGCCGGGCTCGCGAGGGGAGCCTCTTGGCCGGGGCTCGAGGGGGAGCCCATCGGCCGGGACTCGAGGGGGAGCCCCACGGCCGGGGCTCGACGGGGAGCCCATCGGACGGGGCTCGATGGGGGAGACCCTCGGACGGGGCTCGAGGGGGAGCCCATCGGCCGGGGCTCGAGGGGGAGCCTCTCTGCCGGGGCTCGGGGGGGACCCCATCGGCCGGGGCTCGAGGGGGAGCCCATCGGCCGGGGCTCGAGGGGGAGCCCCTCGGCCGGTCTCGCGAGGGGAGCCCATCGGCCGGGGCTCGAGGGGGAGACCCTCGGCCGGGGCTCGAGGGGGAGACCCTCGGCCGAAGCTCGATGGGGAGCCCCTTGGCAGGGGCTCGAGGGGGAGACCCTCGGACGGGGCTCGAGGGGAGCCCATCGGCCGGGGCTCGAGGGGGAGCCCATCGGCCTGGCCTCGAGGGGGAGCCCATCGGCCGGACCTCGCGGGGGAGCCCATCGGCCGGGGCTCGAGGGGGAGCCCATCGACCGGGGCTCGAGGGGGAGCCCATAGGCCAGGGCTCGAGGGGGAACCCCTCGGCTGGGGCTCGAGGGGGAGCCCATCGGCCGGGGCTCGAGGGGGATCCCCTCGGCAGGGGCTCTCGGGTGAGCCCCTCGGACGGGGCTCCAGGGGTAGTCCATCGGCCAGGGCTCGAGGGGGAGCCCATCGGCCGGGGCTCTCGGGGGAGCCCATCGGCCTGGGCTCGACGGGGAGCCCATCGGCCGGGGCTCGAGAGGGAGACCCTGGGCAGGGGCTCTCGGGGGAGCCAATCGGCCGGGGCTCGAGGGGGAGACCCGCGGCCGGGGCTCGAGGGGGAGCCCATCGTCCGGAGCTCGAGGGGGAGCCTCTCGGCCGGGGCTCGAGGGGGAGCCCATCGGCCGGGGCTCGAGGGGGAGCCCATCGGCCGGGGTTCGAGGGGGAGCCCATCGGCCGAGACTCGAGGGGGAGCCCATCGGCCGGACCTCGCGGGGGAACCCATCGGCCGGACCTCGCGGGGGAGCCCATCGGCCGGGGCTCGAGGGGGAGCCCATCGGCCGGGGCACGAGGGGGAGCCCATAGACCGGGGCTCGAGGGGGAGCCCCTCGGCTGGGGCTCGAGGGGGAACCCATCAGCCGGGGCTCGAGGGGGAGCCCATCGGCCGGGGGTCGAGGAGGAGCCCATCGGCTGGGGCTCGACGGGGAGCCCATCGGCCGAGGCTCGAGAGAGAGACCCTCGGCAAGGGCTCTAGGGGGAGCCCATCGGCCGGGGCTCAAGGGGGAGTCCCGAGGGCGGGGCTCGAGGGGGAGCCCATCGGCCGGAGCTCGAGGAGGAGCCCATCGGCCGGGGCTCGAGGGGGAGCCCATCGGCCGGGGCTCGCGGGGGAGCCCATCGACCGGGGCTCGAGGGGGAGCCCATCGGCCGGGGCTCGAGGGGGATCCCCTCGGCAGGGGCTCGAGGGGGAGCCCCTCGGACGGGGCTCCAGGGGGAAGTCCATCGGCCTGGACTCGAGGGGGAGCCCATCGGCCGGGGCTGTCGGAGGAGCCCATCGGCCGGGGCTCGAGGGGGAGCCCATCGGCCGGGGCTCGCGGAGGAGCCCATCGGCCGTGCTCGCAAAGGGAGCCTCTCGGCCGTGGCTCACGGGAAACCCCATCGGCCGGGGCTCGAGGGCTCGAGGGGGAGCCCATCGGCCGGGGATCGCGGGGGAGCCCCTCGGCAGGGGATCGAAGGGGAGCCCATCGGCCGGGGCTCGAGGGGGAATCCGTCGGCAGGGGCTCGAAGGGGAGCCCATCGGACGGGGACCGAGTGGGAGACCCTCGGCCGGGGCTCGAGGGGGAGCCCATCGGCCGGGGCTCGAGGGGGAGCCCATCGGCTGGAGCTCGGGGGGGAGCCTATCGGCCGGGGCTCGCGGGGGAGCCCATCGACCGGGCTCGCGAGGGGAGCCTCTCGGCCGTGGCTCACGGGAGACCCCATCGGCCGAGGCTCGAGGGGGAGCCCCTCGGCCGGGGCTTGAGGGGCTCGAGGGCTCGAGGGGGAGCCCATCGGCCGGGGATCTCGGGGGAGCCCCTCGGCCGGGGCTCGGGGGGGAGCCCATCGGCCGGGGCTCGAGGGGGAGACCCTCGGCCGTGGCTCGAGGGGGAGCCCATCGGCCGTTGCTTGCGGGGGAGCCCCTCGGCAGGGGCTCGAAGGGGAGCCCATCGGACGAGGCTCGAGTGGGAGACCCTCGGCCGGGGCTCGAGGGGGAGCCCATCGTCCGGGGCTCGAGGGGGAGCCCATCGGCCGGGGCTCGAGGGGGTGCCCATCGGCCGGGGTTCGCTGGGGAGCCCATCGGCCGGGCTCGCGGGGGAGCGCCTCGGCCAGGGCCCGAGGGGGAGATCCTCGGCCGGGTCTCGAGGGGGAGGCCATCGGCCAGGACTGGAGGGGGAGCCCATCGGCCGGGGCTTGACGGGGAGCCCATCGGCCGGGGCTTGACGGGGAGCCCATCGGCCGGGGCTCGAGGGAGTGCCCATTGGCCGGGACTCGCGGAGGAGACCCTCGGCCGGGGCTCGAAGGGGAGCCCATCGACCGGGGCTAGAGGGGGAGAACCTCGGCAGGGGCTCGAAGGGGAGCCCATCGGCCGTGGCTCGAGGGGGAGCCCATCGGCCGGGGCTCGAGGGGGAGCCCATCGGCTGGGGCTCGAGGGGGAGCCCATCGGCCGGGGCTCGGGGGGGGAGCCCATCGGCCGGGGCTCGCGGGTGAGCCCATCGGCCGGTCTCGCGAGGGGAGCCTCTCGGCCGGGGCTCGGGGGGGAGCCCATCGGCTGGGGCTCAAGGGGGAGTCCATTGGCCAGGGATCGAGGGGGAGCAAATCGGCCGGGGCTCGAGGGGGAGCCCATCGGCCGGGGCTCGAGGGGGAGCCTCTCGGCCGGGTCCCGGGGGGGAGCCCATCGGCAGGGGCTCGAGGGGGACCCCATCGGCCGGGGCTCGAGGGGGAGCCCATCGGAAGGGGCTCGATGGGGAGCCCATCGGCCGGGGCTCGAGGGGGAGCCCATCGGCCGGGGCTCGAGGGGGAGCCCATCGGCCGGGGCTCGCGGAGGAGCCCTTCGGCAGGGGCTGGAGGGGGAGCCCATCGGCCGGGGCTCGAGGGGGAGCCTCTTGGCCGGGTCCCGGGGGGGAGCCCATCGGCAGGGGCTCGAAGGGGAGTCCATCGGCCGGGGCTCGAGGGGGAGCCCATCGGCCGGGGCTCGAGGGGGAGCACATCGGCCGGGGCTCGAGGGTGAGCCCATCGGCAGGGGCTCGAAGGGGAGCCCATCGGCCGGGGCTCGAGAGGTAGACCCTCGGCTGGGGCTGGAGGGGGAGCCCATCGGCCGGGGCTCGAGAGGGAGCCCATCGGTCGGGGCTCGAGAGGGAGCCCATCGGTCGGGGCTCGAGGTGGAGCCCATCGGCCGGGGCTCGAGGGGTAGCCCCTCGGCCGTGGCTCACGGGAGACCCCATCGGCCGGGGCTCGAGGGGGAGCCCCTCGGCCGGGGCTTGAGGGGCTCGAGGGCTCGAGGGGGAGCCCATCGGCCGGGGATCTCGGGGGAGCCCCTCAGCCGGGGCTCGAGGGGGAGACCCTTGACTGGGGCTCGAGGGGGAGCCCATCGGCCGGGGCTCGATGGGGAGCCCATCGGCCGGGGCTCGAGGGGGAGCCCATCGGCTGGGGCTCGAGGGGGAGCCCCTCGGCAGGAGCTCTCGGGGGAGCCCCTCGGACGGGGCTCGAGGGGGAGCCCATTGGCCGGGGCTCGAGGGGGAGCCCATCGGCCTGGACTCGAGGGGGAGCCCATCGGCCGGGGCTCGAGGGGAGACCCTCGGCCGGGGCTCGAGGGGGAGGCCCTCGGCCGGGGCTCGAATTGGAGCCCATCCGCCGGGGCTCGAGGGGGAGCCCATCGGCTGGGGCTCGGGGGGGAGCCTATCGGCCGGGGCTCGCGGGGGAGCCAATCGACCGGGCTCGCGAGGGGAGCATCTAAGCCGGGGCTCGGGGGGGAGCCCATCGGCTGGGACTCGCGGGAGAGCCCCTTGGCAGGGGCTCGAGGGGGAGACCCTCGGACGGGGCTCAAAGGGGAGCCCATCGGACGGGGCTTGAGTGGGAGCCCATCGACTGGGGCTCGGGGGGGAGCCCATCGGCCGGGGCTCGAGGGGGAGCCAATCGGCCTGGGCTCGAGGGGGAGCCCATCGGCCGGGGCTCGAGGGGGAGACCCTTGGCTGGGGCTCGAGGGGGAGCCCATCGGCCGGGGCTCGAGGAGGAGGCCATCGGACGGGGCTCGAGGGGGAGCCCATCGGCTGGGGCTCGAGGGGGAGCCCCTCGGCAGGAGCTCTCGGGGGAGCCCCTCGGACGGGGGTCGAGGGGGAGCCCATCGGCCGGGGCTCGAGGGGGAGCCCATCGGCTGGAGCTCGGGGGGGAGCCTATCGGCCGGGGCTCGCGGGGGAGCCCATCGACCGGGCTCGCTGGGGAGCCCTTCGGCAGGGGCCCGAAGGGGAGCCCATCGGCCGGGGCTCGAGGGGGAGCCCATCGGCCGGGGCTCGAGGGGGAGCCCCTCGGCCGGGGCTCGAGGGGGAGCCCATCGGCCGGGGCTCGAGGGGGAGCCCATCGGCCGGGGCTCGAGGGGGAGCCCATCGGCCGGGGCTCGAGGGGGAGCCCATCGGCCGGGGCTCGAGGGGGAGCCCATCGGCCGGGGCTCGCGGGGGAGCCCCTCGGCCGGGCGCGGGAGGGGAGCCTATCGGCCGGGGGTCACGGGGGTCCCCTTCGGCCGGGGCTCGAGGGGGAGCCCCTCGGCGGGGGCTTGCGGAGCTCGAGGGCTCGAGGTGAAGCCCATCGACCGGGACTCGCGGAGGAGACCCTCGGCCGGGGCTCGAAGGGGAGCCCATCGACCGGGGCTAGAGGGGGAGAACCTCGGCAGGGGCTCGAAGGGGAGCCCATCGGCCGTGGCTCGAGGGGGAGCCCATCGGCCGGGGCTCGAGGGGGAGCCCATCGGCTGGGGCTCGAGGGGGAGCCCATCGGCCGGGGCTCGGGGGGGGAGCCCATCGGCCGGGGCTCGCGGGTGAGCCCATCGGCCGGTCTCGCGAGGGGAGCCTCTCGGCCGGGGCTCGAGGGGGAGCCCCTTGGCCGGGGCTCGAGGGGGAGCCCATCGGCCGGGGATCGAGGGGGAGCCAATCGGCCGGGGCTCGAGGGGGAGCCCATCGGCCGGGGCTCGAGGGGGAGCCTCTCGGCCGGGTCCCGGGGGGGAGCCCATCGGCAGGGGCTCGAGGGGGAGCCCATCGGCCGGGGCTCGAGGGGGAGCCCATCGGCAGGGGCTCGATGGGGAGCCCATCGGCCGGGGCTCGAGGGGGAGCCCATCGGCCGGGGCTCGAGGGGGAGCCCATCGGCCGGGGCTCGCGGAGGAGCCCTTCGGCAGGGGCTGGAGGGGGAGCCCATCGGCCGGGGCTCGAGGGGGAGCCTCTTGGCCGGGTCCCGGGGGGGAGCCCATCGGCAGGGGCTCGAAGGGGAGTCCATCGGCCGGGGCTCGAGGGGAAGCCCATCGGCCGGGGCTCGAGGGGGAGCACATCGGCCGGGGCTCGAGGGTGAGCCCATCGGCAGGGGCTCGAAGGGGAGCCCATCGGCCGGGGCTCGAGAGGTAGACCCTCGGCCGGGGCTGGAGGGGGAGCCCATCGGCCGGGGCTCGAGAGGGAGCCCATCGGTCGGGGCTCGAGAGGGAGCCCATCGGTCGGGGCTCGAGGTGGAGCCCATCGGCCGGGGCTCGAGGGGTAGCCCCTCGGCCGTGGCTCACGGGAGACCCCATCGGCCGGGGCTCGAGGGGGAGCCCCTCGGCCGGGGCTTGAGGGGCTCGAGGGCTCGAGGGGGAGCCCATCGGCCGGGGATCTCGGGGGAGCCCCTCAGCCGGGGCTCGAGGGGGAGACCCTTGACTGGGGCTCGAGGGGGAGCCCATCGGCCGGGGCTCGATGGGGAGCCCATCGGCCGGGGCTCGAGGGGGAGCCCATCGGCTGGGGCTCGAGGGGGAGCCCCTCGGCAGGAGCTCTCGGGGGAGCCCCTCGGACGGGGCTCGAGGGGGAGCCCATTGGCCGGGGCTCGAGGGGGAGCCCATCGGCCTGGACTCGAGGGGGAGCCCATCGGCCGGGGCTCGAGGGGAGACCCTCGGCCGGGGCTCGAGGGGGAGGCCCTCGGCCGGGGCTCGAATTGGAGCCCATCCGCCGGGGCTCGAGGGGGAGCCCATCGGCTGGGGCTCGGGGGGGAGCCCATCGGCCGGGGCTCGAGGGAGTGCCCATTGCCCGGGGTTCGTGGAGGAGCCGCTCGGCAGGGGCTCGAGGGCGAGCCATCGGCTGGGGCTCGAGGGGGAGACCCTGGGCCGGGGCTCGAAGGGGAGCCCATCGGCCGGGGCTCGAGGGGGAGCCCCTCGGCCGGGCTCGAGGGGGAGCCCATCGACACGGGCTCAAGGGGGAGCCCAACGGCCGGGGCTCGAGGGGGAGCCCATCGGCCGGGGATCGCGGATGAGCCCATCGGCCGGGCTCGCGAGGGGAGCCTTTCGGCCGTGGTTCACGGGGGAGACGCTCGGCAGGGGCTCGAAGGGGAGCCCATCGACCGGGGCTCGAGGGGGAGAACCTCGGCATGGGCTCGAAGTGGAGCCCATCGGCCGGGGCTCGCGGGGGAGCCCATCGGCACGGGCTCAAGGGGGAGCCCATCGGCCGGTGCTCAAGGGGGAGCCCATCGGCCGGGGCTCGAGGGGGAGCCCATCGGCCAGGGATCGCGTGTGAGCCCATCGGCCGGGCTCGCGAGGGGAGCCTTTCGGCCGTGGTTCACGGGGGACCCCTTCGGCCGGGGCTCAAGGGGGAGCCCCTCGGCCGGGGCTTGAGGAGCT
Organism: Oratosquilla oratoria; assembly: GCF_046742065.1. Taxonomy (NCBI): domain Eukaryota; kingdom Metazoa; phylum Arthropoda; class Malacostraca; order Stomatopoda; family Squillidae; genus Oratosquilla; species Oratosquilla oratoria. Next base: position 3,031,255 of record NC_134816.1, on the reverse strand, counting down.
CGAGGGCTCGAGGGGGAGCCTATCGGCCGGGGATCGCGGGGGAGCCCCTCGGCAGGGGCTCGAAGGGGAGCCCATCGGCCGGGGCTCGAGGGGGAGACCCTGGGCCGGGGCTCGAAGGGGAGCCCATCGGCCGGGGCTCGAGGGGGAGCCCCTCGGCCGGGCTCGAGGGGGAGCCCATCGGCCGGGGATCGAGGGGGAGCCCATCGGCCGGGCTCGCGAGGGGAGTCTTTCGGCCGTGGCTCACGGGGGACCCTTTCGGTCGGGGCTCGAGGGGGACCCCATCGGCCGGGGCTCGCGGGGGAGCCCATCGGCCGGGGCTCGCGGGGGAGCCCCTCGGCAGTAGCTCGAATTGGAGCCCATCGGCCGGGGCTCGAGGGGGAGACCCTCGGCCGGGGCTCGAGGGGGAGCCCATCGGCCGGGGATCGAGGGGGAGCCCATCGGCCGGGGCTCAGGGGGGAGCCCATCGGCCGGGGCTCGCGGGGGAGCCCATCGGCCGGGCTCGCAAAGGGAGCCTCTCGGTCGGGGCTCGGGGGGGGACCCCATCGGCCGGGGCTCGCGGGGTAGCCCCTCGGCCGGTGATCGAAGGGGAGGCCCTCGGACGGGGCTCGATGGGGAGCCCATCGGCCGGGGCTCAAGGAGGAACCCATCGGCCGAGGCTCAAGGGGGAACCCATCGCCCGGGGCACGCGGGGGAGCCCATCGGCCGGGCTCGCGAGGGGAGCCTCTCGGCCGTGGCTCACGGGGGACCCCATCGGCCGGGGATCGAGGGAGAGCCTCTCGGCCGGGGCTCGAGGGGGGGCGAGCCCATCGGCCGTTGCTTGCGGGGGAGCCCCTCGGCAGGGGCTCGAAGGGGAGCCCATCGGACGGGGCTCGAGTGGGAGACCCTCGGCCGGGGATCGCGGGTGAGCCCATCGGCCGGGCTCGCGAGGGGAGCCATTCGGCCGTGGTTCACGGGGGACCCCTTCGGCCGGGGCTCAAGGGGGAGCCCCTCGGCCGGGGCTTGAGGAGCTCGAGGGCTCGAGGGGGAGCCCATCGGCCGGGGATCGCGGGGGAGCCCCTCGGCAGGGGCTCGAAGGGGAGCCCATCGGCCGGGGCTCGAGGGGGAGACCCTCGGCCGGGGCTCGAGGGGGAGCCCATCGGCCGGGGATCGAGGGGGAGCCCATCGGCCGGGCTCGCGAGGGGAGCCTTTCGGCCGTGGTTCACGGGGGACCCCTTCGGCCGGGGCTCGAGGGGGAGCCCCTCTGCCGGGGCTTGAGGAGCTCGAGGGCTCGAGGGGGAGCCCATCGGCCGGGGATCGCGGGGGAGCCCTTCGGCAGGGGCTCGAATTGGAGCCCATCGGCTGGGGCTCGAGGGGGAGACCCTCGGCAGGGGCTCGAGGGGGAGCCCATCGGCCGGTGATCGAGGGGGAGCCCATCGGCCGGGGCTCAGGGGGGAGCCCATCGGTCGGGGCTCGCGGGAGAGCCCATCGGCCGGGCTCGCAAAGGGAGCCTCTCGGCCGTGGCTCACGAGGGACCCCATCGGCCGAGGATCGAGGGAGAGCATCTCGGTCAGGGCTCGGGGGGGGGGGGAGCCCATCGGCCGTTGCTTGCGGGGGAGCCCCTCGGCAGGGGCTCGAAGGGGAGCCCATCGGACGAGGCTCGAGTGGGAGACCCTCGGCCGGGGCTCGAGGGGGAGCCCATCGTCCGGGGCTCGAGGGGGAGCCCATCGGCCGGGGCTCGAGGGGGTGCCCATCGGCCGGAGTTCGCTGGGGAGCCCATCGGCCGGGCTCGCGGGGGAGCGCCTCGGCCAGGGCCCGAGGGGGAGATCCTCGGCCGGGGCTCGAGATTGAGGCCATCGGCCAGGACTGGAGGGGGAGCCCATCGGCCGGGGCTCGAGGGGGAGCCCATCGGCCGGGGCTCGCGGGGGAGCCCATCGGCCGGGGCTCGAGGGGGAGCCCATCGGCCGGGGATCGCGGGTGAGCCCATCGGCCGGGCTCGCGAGGGGAGCCTTTCGGCCGTGGTTCACGGGGGTCCCCTTCGGCCGGGACTCAAGGGGGAGCCCCTCGGCCGGGGCTTGAGGAGCTCGAGGGCTCGAGGGGAAGCCCATCGACCGGGACTCGCGGAGGAGACCCTCGGCCGGGGCTCGAAGGGGAGCCCATCGACCGGGGCTAGAGGGGGAGAACCTCGGCAGGGGCTCGAAGGGGAGCCCATCGGCCGTGGCTCGAGGGGGAGCCCATCGGCCGGGGCTCGAGAGGGAGCCCATCGGTCGGGGCTCGAGAGGGAGCCCATCGGTCGGGGCTCGAGGTGGAGCCCATCGGCCGGGGCTCGAGGGGTAGCCCCTCGGCCGTGGCTCACGGGAGACCCCATCGGCCGGGGCTCGAGGGGGAGCCCCTCGGCCGGGGCTTGAGGGGCTCGAGGGCTCGAGGGGGAGCCCATCGGCCGGGGATCTCAGGGGAGCCCCTCAGCCGGGGCTCGAGGGGGAGACCCTTGACTGGGGCTCGAGGGGGAGCCCATCGGCCGGGGCTCGATGGGGAGCCCATTGGCCGGGGTTCGCGGAGGAGCCGCTCGGCAGGGGCTCGAGGGGGAGCCATCGGCCGGGGCTGGAGGGGGAGACCCTCGGCCGGGGATCGCGGGGGAGCCCCTCGGTAGGGGTTCGAATTGGAGCTCATCGGCCGGGGCTCGAGGGGGAGACCCTTGGCCGGGGCTCGAGAGGGAGCCCATCGGCCGGGGATCGAGGGGTAGCCCATCGGCCGGGGCTCAGGGGGGAGCCCATCGGCCGGGGCTCGCGGGGGAGCCCATCGGCCGGGGCTCGAGGGGGACCCCATCGGCCGGGGCTCGCGGGGTAGCCCCTCGGCCGGGGCTCGAGGGGGAGGCCCTCTGCCGGGGCTTGAGGAGCTCGAGGGCTCGAGGGGGAGCCCATCGGCCGGGGATCGCGGGGGAGCCCCTCGGCAGGGGCTCGAATTGGAGCCCATCGGCTGGGGCTCGAGGGGGAGACCCTCGGCAGGGGCTCGAGGGGGAGCCCATCGGCCGGTGATCGAGGGGGAGCCCATCGGCCGGGGCTCAGGGGGGAGCCCATCGGCCGGGGCTCGCGGGAGAGCCCATCGGCCGGGCTCGCAAAGGGAGCCTCTCGGCCGTGGCTCACGAGGGACCCCATCGGCCGAGGATCGAGGGAGAGCATCTCGGTCAGGGCTCGGGAGGGGGGGGGGAGCCCATCGGCCGTTGCTTGCGGGGGAGCCCCTCGGCAGGGGCTCGAAGGGGAGCCCATCGGACGAGGCTCGAGTGGGAGACCCTCGGCCGGGGCTCGAGGGGGAGCCCATCGTCCGGGGCTCGAGGGGGAGCCCATCGGCCGGGGCTCGAGGGGGTGCCCATCGGCCGGAGTTCGCTGGGGAGCCCATCGGCCGGGCTCGCGGGGGAGCGCCTCGGCCAGGGCCCGAGGGGGAGATCCTCGGCCGGGGCTCGAGAGGGAGGCCATCGGCCAGGACTGGAGGGGGAGCCCATCGGCCGGGGCTCGAGGGGGAGCCCATCGGCCGGGGCTCGAGGGGGAGCCCATCGGCCGGGGCTCGAGGGGGAGCCCATCGGCCGGGGATCGCGGGTGAGCCCATCGGCCGGGCTCGCGAGGGGAGCCTTTCGGCCGTGGTTCACGGGGGTCCCCTTCGGCCGGGACTCAAGGGGGAGCCCCTCGGCCGGGGCTTGAGGAGCTCGAGGGCTCGAGGGGAAGCCCATCGACCGGGACTCGCGGAGGAGACCCTCGGCCGGGGCTCGAAGGGGAGCCCATCGACCGGGGCTAGAGGGGGAGAACCTCGGCAGGGGCTCGAAGGGGAGCCCATCGGCCGTGGCTCGAGGGGGAGCCCATCGGCCGGGGCTCGAGGGGGAGCCCATCGGCTGGGGCTCGAGGGGGAGCCCATCGGCCGGGGATCGGGGGGGGAGCCCATCGGCCGGGTCTCGCGGGTGAGCCCATCGGCCGGTCTCGCGAGGGGAGCCTCTCGGCCGGGGCTCGGGGGGGAGCCCATCGGCAGGGGCTCTAGGGTGCGCACATGGGCACGGGATCGAGGCGGAGCCAAGCGACCGGGGCTCGAGGGGGAGCCCATCGGCCGGGGCTCGAGGGGGAGCCTCTCGGCCGGGGCCCGGGGGGGAGCCCATCGGCAGGGGCTCGAGGGGGAGCCCATCGGCCGGGGCTCGAGGGGGAGCCCATCGGCCGGGGCTCGAGGGGGAGCCCATCGGCCGGGGATCTCGGGGGAGCCCCTCAGCCGGGGCTCGAGGGGGAGACCCTTGACTGGGGCTCGAGGGGGAGCCCATCGGCCGGGGCTCGAGGGGGAGCCCATCGGCCGGGGCTCGAGGGGGAGCCTCTCGGCCGGGTCCCGGGGGGGAGCCCATCGGCAGGGGCTCGATGGGGAGCCCATCGGCCGGGGCTCGAGGGGGAGCCCATCGGCGGGGGCTCGAGGGGGAGACTATCGTCCGGGACTCACGGAGGAGCCCCTCGGCCGGGGCTCGCAGGGGAGCCCCTCACCCGGGGCTTGCGGGGGAGTTCCTCGGCCAGGGCTCGCGGGGGAGCCCATCGCCCGGGGCTCGCGGGCGAGCCCGTCGGCCGGGGCTCGGGGGGGAGCCCATCGGCCGGGCTCGCGGGGGAGTGCCTCGGCCAGGGCCCGAGGGGGAGATCCTCGGCCGGGTCTCGCGGGTGAGCCCATCGGCCGGTCTCGCGAGGGGAGCCTCTCGGCCGGGGCTCGGGGGGGAGCCCATCGGCTGGGGCTCAAGGGGGAGTCCATTGGCCAGGGATCGAGGGGGAGCAAATCGGCCGGGGCTCGAGGGGGAGCCCATCGGCCGGGGCTCGAGGGGGAGCCTCTCGGCCGGGTCCCGGGGGGGAGCCCATCGGCAGGGGCTCGAGGGGGACCCCATCGGCCGGGGCTTGAGGGGGAGCCCATCGAAAGGGGCTCGATGGGGAGCCCATCGGCCGGGGCTCGAGGGGGAGCCCATCGGCCGGGGCTCGAGGGGGAGCCCATCGGCCGGGGCTCGCGGAGGAGCCCTTCGGCAGGGGCTGGAGGGGGAGCCCATCGGCCGGGGCTCGAGGGGGAGCCTCTTGGCCGGGTCCCGGGGGGGAGCCCATCGGCAGGGGCTCGAAGGGGAGTCCATCGGCCGGGGCTCGAGGGGGAGCCCATCGGCCGGGGCTCGAGGGGGAGCACATCGGCCGGGGCTCGAGGGTGAGCCCATCGGCAGGGGCTCGAAGGGGAGCCCATCGGCCGGGGCTCGAGAGGTAGACCCTCGGCCGGGGCTGGAGGGGGAGCCCATCGGCCGGGGCTCGAGAGGGAGCCCATCGGTCGGGGCTCGAGAGGGAGCCCATCGGTCGGGGCTCGAGGTGGAGCCCATCGGCCGGGGCTCGAGGGGTAGCCCCTCGGCCGTGGCTCACGGGAGACCCCATCGGCCGGGGCTCGAGGGGGAGCCCCTCGGCCGGGGCTTGAGGGGCTCGAGGGCTCGAGGGGGAGCCCATCGGCCGGGGATCTCGGGGGAGCCCCTCAGCCGGGGCTCGAGGGGGAGACCCTTGACTGGGGCTCGAGGGGGAGCCCATCGGCCGGGGCTCGATGGGGAGCCCATCGGCCGGGGCTCGAGGGGGAGCCCATCGGCTGGGGCTCGAGGGGGAGCCCCTCGGCAGGAGCTCTCGGGGGAGCCCCTCGGACGGGGCTCGAGGGGGAGCCCATTGGCCGGGGCTCGAGGGGGAGCCCATCGGCCTGGACTCGAGGGGGAGCCCATCGGCCGGGGCTCGAGGGGAGACCCTCGGCCGGGGCTCGAGGGGGAGGCCCTCGGCCGGGGCTCGAGGGGGAGCCCATTAGCCAGGACTGGAGGGGGGGCCTATCGGCCGGGGCTCGACGGGGAGCCCATCGGCCGGGGTTCGAGGGAGTGCCCATTGCCCGGGGTTCGTGGAGGAGCCGCTCGGCAGGGGCTCGAGGGCGAGCCATCGGCTGGGGCTCGAGGGGGAGACCCTGGGCCGGGGCTCGAAGGGGAGCCCATCGGCCGGGGCTCGAGGGGGAGCCCCTCGGCCGGGCTCGAGGGGGAGCCCATCGACACGGGCTCAAGGGGGAGCCCATCGGCCGGGGCTCGAGGGGGAGCCCATCGGCCGGGGATCGCGGATGAGCCCATCGGCCGGGCTCGCGAGGGGAGCCTTTCGGCCGTGGTTCACGGGGGAGACGCTCGGCAGGGGCTCGAAGGGGAGCCCATCGACCGGGGCTCGAGGGGGAGAACCTCGGCATGGGCTCGAAGTGGAGCCCATCGGCCGGGGCTCGCGGGGGAGCCCATCGGCACGGGCTCAAGGGGGAGCCCATCGGCCGGTGCTCAAGGGGGAGCCCATCGGCCGGGGCTCGAGGGGGAGCCCATCGGCCGGGGATCGCGGGTGAGCCCATCGGCCGGGCTCGCGAGGGGAGCCTTTCGGCCGTGGTTCACGGGGGACCCCTTCGGCCGGGGCTCAAGGGGGAGCCCCTCGGCCGGGGCTTGAGGAGCTCGAGGGCTCGAGGGGGAGCCTATCGGCCGGGGATCGCGGGGGAGCCCCTCGGCAGGGGCTCGAAGGGGAGCCCATCGGCCGGGGCTCGAGGGGGAGACCCTGGGCCGGGGCTCGAAGGGGAGCCCATCGGCCGGGGCTCGAGGGGGAGCCCCTCGGCCGGGCTCGAGGGGGAGCCCATCGGCCGGGGATCGAGGGGGAGCCCATCGGCCGGGCTCGCGAGGGGAGTCTTTCGGCCGTGGCTCACGGGGGACCCTTTCGGTCGGGGCTCGAGGGGGACCCCATCGGCCGGGGCTCGCGGGGGAGCCCATCGGCCGGGGCTCGCGGGGGAGCCCCTCGGCAGTAGCTCGAATTGGAGCCCATCGGCCGGGGCTCGAGGGGGAGACCCTCGGCCGGGGCTCGAGGGGGAGCCCATCGGCCGGGGATCGAGGGGGAGCCCATCGGCCGGGGCTCAGGGGGGAGCCCATCGGCCGGGGCTCGCGGGGGAGCCCATCGGCCGGGCTCGCAAAGGGAGCCTCTCGGTCGGGGCTCGGGGGGGGACCCCATCGGCCGGGGCTCGCGGGGTAGCCCCTCGGCCGGTGATCGAAGGGGAGGCCCTCGGACGGGGCTCGATGGGGAGCCCATCGGCCGGGGCTCAAGGAGGAACCCATCGGCCGAGGCTCAAGGGGGAACCCATCGCCCGGGGCACGCGGGGGAGCCCATCGGCCGGGCTCGCGAGGGGAGCCTCTCGGCCGTGGCTCACGGGGGACCCCATCGGCCGGGGATCGAGGGAGAGCCTCTCGGCCGGGGCTCGAGGGGGGGCGAGCCCATCGGCCGTTGCTTGCGGGGGAGCCCCTCGGCAGGGGCTCGAAGGGGAGCCCATCGGACGGGGCTCGAGTGGGAGACCCTCGGCCGGGGATCGCGGGTGAGCCCATCGGCCGGGCTCGCGAGGGGAGCCATTCGGCCGTGGTTCACGGGGGACCCCTTCGGCCGGGGCTCAAGGGGGAGCCCCTCGGCCGGGGCTTGAGGAGCTCGAGGGCTCGAGGGGGAGCCCATCGGCCGGGGATCGCGGGGGAGCCCCTCGGCAGGGGCTCGAAGGGGAGCCCATCGGCCGGGGCTCGAGGGGGAGACCCTCGGCCGGGGCTCGAGGGGGAGCCCATCGGCCGGGGATCGAGGGGGAGCCCATCGGCCGGGCACGCGAGGGTATCCTGTCGGCCGTGGTTCACGGGGGACCCCTTCGGCCGGGGCTCGAGGGGGAGCCCCTCTGCCGGGGCTTGAGGAGCTCGAGGGCTCGAGGGGGAGCCCATCGGCCGGGGATCGCGGGGGAGCCCTTCGGCAGGGGCTCGAATTGGAGCCCATCGGCTGGGGCTCGAGGGGGAGACCCTCGGCAGGGGCACGAGGGGGAGCCCATCGGCCGGTGATCGAGGGGGAGCCCATCGGCCGGGGCTCAGGGGGGAGCCCATCGGTCGGGGCTCGCGGGAGAGCCCATCGGCCGGGCTCGCAAAGGGAGCCTCTCGGCCGTGGCTCACGAGGGACCCCATCGGCCGAGGATCGAGGGAGAGCATCTCGGTCAGGGCTCGGGAGGGGGGGGGGAGCCCATCGGCCGTTGCTTGCGGGGGAGCCCCTCGGCAGGGGCTCGAAGGGGAGCCCATCGGACGAGGCTCGAGTGGGAGACCCTCGGCCGGGGCTCGAGGGGGAGCCCATCGTCCGGGGCTCGAGGGGGAGCCCATCGGCCGGGGCTCGAGGGGGTGCCCATCGGCCGGAGTTCGCTGGGGAGCCCATCGGCCGGGCTCGCGGGGGAGCGCCTCGGCCAGGGCCCGAGGGGGAGATCCTCGGCCGGGGCTCGAGATTGAGGCCATCGGCCAGGACTGGAGGGGGAGCCCATCGGCCGGGGCTCGAGGGGGAGCCCATCGGCCGGGGCTCGAGGGGGAGCCCATCGGCCGGGGCTCGAGGGGGAGCCCATCGGCCGGGGATCGCGGGTGAGCCCATCGGCCGGGCTCGCGAGGGGAGCCTTTCGGCCGTGGTTCACGGGGGTCCCCTTCGGCCGGGACTCAAGGGGGAGCCCCTCGGCCGGGGCTTGAGGAGCTCGAGGGCTCGAGGGGAAGCCCATCGACCGGGACTCGCGGAGGAGACCCTCGGCCGGGGCTCGAAGGGGAGCCCATCGACCGGGGCTAGAGGGGGAGAACCTCGGCAGGGGCTCGAAGGGGAGCCCATCGGCCGTGGCTCGAGGGGGAGCCCATCGGCCGGGGCTCGAGAGGGAGCCCATCGGTCGGGGCTCGAGAGGGAGCCCATCGGTCGGGGCTCGAGGTGGAGCCCATCGGCCGGGGCTCGAGGGGTAGCCCCTCGGCCGTGGCTCACGGGAGACCCCATCGGCCGGGGCTCGAGGGGGAGCCCCTCGGCCGGGGCTTGAGGGGCTCGAGGGCTCGAGGGGGAGCCCATCGGCCGGGGATCTCAGGGGAGCCCCTCAGCCGGGGCTCGAGGGGGAGACCCTTGACTGGGGCTCGAGGGGGAGCCCATCGGCCGGGGCTCGATGGGGAGCCCATTGGCCGGGGTTCGCGGAGGAACCGCTCGGCAGGGGCTCGAGGGGGAGCCATCGGCCGGGGCTGGAGGGGGAGACCCTCGGCCGGGGATCGCGGGGGAGCCCCTCGGTAGGGGTTCGAATTGGAGCTCATCGGCCGGGGCTCGAGGGGGAGACCCTTGGCCGGGGCTCGAGAGGGAGCCCATCGGCCGGGGATCGAGGGGGAGCCCATCGGCCGGGGCTCACGGGGGAGCCCCACGGCCGGGGCTCGTGGGGGAGCCCCTCAGCCGGGACTCGCTGGGGAGCCCCGCGGGCGGGGCTCGCGGGGTAGCCTCTCGGCTGGAGCTCGCGGGGGAGCCCTCTCCCGGGGCAGGAGGAGCTCGAGGGCTCGAGGGGGAGCCCATCGGCCGGGGATCGCGGGGGAGCCCCTCGGCAGGGGCTCGAATTGGAGCCCATCGGCTGGGGCTCGAGGGGGAGACCCTCGGCAGGGGCTCGAGGGGGAGCCCATCGGCCGGTGATCGAGGGGGAGCCCATCGGCCGGGGCTCAGGGGGGAGCCCATCGGCCGGGGCTCGCGGGAGAGCCCATCGGCCGGGCTCGCAAAGGGAGCCTCTCGGCCGTGGCTCACGAGGGACCCCATCGGCCGAGGATCGAGGGAGAGCATCTCGGTCAGGGCTCGGGAGGGGGGGGGGAGCCCATCGGCCGTTGCTTGCGGGGGAGCCCCTCGGCAGGGGCTCGAAGGGGAGCCCATCGGACGAGGCTCGAGTGGGAGACCCTCGGCCGGGGCTCGAGGGGGAGCCCATCGTCCGGGGCTCGAGGGGGAGCCCATCGGCCGGGGCTCGAGGGGGTGCCCATCGGCCGGAGTTCGCTGGGGAGCCCATCGGCCGGGCTCGCGGGGGAGCGCCTCGGCCAGGGCCCGAGGGGGAGATCCTCGGCCGGGGCTCGAGAGGGAGGCCATCGGCCAGGACTGGAGGGGGAGCCCATCGGCCGGGGCTCGAGGGGGAGCCCATCGGCCGGGGCTCGAGGGGGAGCCCATCGGCCGGGGCTCGAGGGGGAGCCCATCGGCCGGGGATCGCGGGTGAGCCCATCGGCCGGGCTCGCGAGGGGAGCCTTTCGGCCGTGGTTCACGGGGGTCCCCTTCGGCCGGGACTCAAGGGGGAGCCCCTCGGCCGGGGCTTGAGGAGCTCGAGGGCTCGAGGGGAAGCCCATCGACCGGGACTCGCGGAGGAGACCCTCGGCCGGGGCTCGAAGGGGAGCCCATCGACCGGGGCTAGAGGGGGAGAACCTCGGCAGGGGCTCGAAGGGGAGCCCATCGGCCGTGGCTCGAGGGGGAGCCCATCGGCCGGGGCTCGAGGGGGAGCCCATCGGCTGGGGCTCGAGGGGGAGCCCATCGGCCGGGGCTTGGGGGGGGGGAGCCCATCGGCCGGGGCTCGCGGGTGAGCCCATCGGCCGGTCTCGCGAGGGGAGCCACTCGGCCGGGGCTCGGGGGGGAGCCCATCGGCTGGGGCTCAAGGGGGAGTCCATTGGCCGGGGATCGAGGGGGAGCCAATCGGCCGGGGCTCGAGGGGGAGCCCATCGGCCGGGGCTCGAGGGGGAGCCTCTCGGCCGGGTCCCGGGGGGGAGCCCATCGGCAGGGGCTCGATGGGGAGCCCATCGGCCGGGGCTCGAGGGGGAGCCCATCGGCCGGGGCTCGAGGGGGAGCCCATCGGCCGGGGCTCGCGGAGGAGCCCTTCGGCCGGGGATCTCGGGGGAGCCCCTCAGCCGGGGCTCGAGGGGGAGACCCTTGACTGGGGCTCGAGGGGGAGCCCATCGGCCGGGGCTCGAGGGGGAGCCCATCGGCCGGGGCTCGAGGGGGAGCCTCTCGGCCGGGTCCCGGGGGGGAGCCCATCGGCAGGGGCTCGATGGGGAGCCCATCGGCCGGGGCTCGAGGGGGAGCCCATCGGCCGGGGCTCGAGGGGGAGCCCATCGGCCGGGGCTCGAGGGGGAGCCCATCGGCCGGGGCTCGCGGGGGAGCCCATCGGCCGGGGCTCGAGGGGGAGCCCATCGGCCGGGGCTCGCGGGGGAGCCCATCGGCCGGGGCTCGAGGGGGAGCCCATCGGCCGGGGCTCGAGGGGGAGCCCATCGGCCGGGGCTCGCGGAGGAGCCCTTCGGCAGGGGCTGGAGGGGGAGCCCATCGGCCGGGGCTCGAGGGGGAGCCTCTTGGCCGGGGCTCGGGGGGGAGCCTATCGGCAGGGGCTCAAGGGGGAGTCCATCGGCCGGGGCTCGAGGGGGAGCCCATCGGCCGGGGCTCGAGGGGGAGCCCATCGGCCGGGGCTCGAGGGGGAGCCCATCGGCAGGGGCTCGAGGGGGAGCCCATCGGCCGGGGCTCGAGGGGGAGCCCATCGGCCGGGGCTCGAGGGGGAGCCCATCGGCCGGGGCTCGAGGGGGAGCCCATCGGCCGGGGCTCGCGGAGGAGCCCTTCGGCAGGGGCTGGTGGGGGAGCCCATCGGCCGGGGCTCGAAGGGGAGCCCATCGGCCGGGGATCGAGGGGGAGCCCATCGGCCGGGCTCGCGAGGGGAGCCTTTCGGCCGTGGTTCACGGGGGTCCCCTTCGGCCGGGACTCAAGGGGGAGCCCCTCGGCCGGGGCTTGAGGAGCTCGAGGGCTCGAGGGGAAGCCCATCGACCGGGACTCGCGGAGGAGGAGACCCTCGGGCCGGGGCTCGCCGGGGCGCCCATCGCCCGGGGCAAGAGGGGGAGACCCTCGGCAGGGGCTCGACGGGGAGCCCATCGGCCGGGGCTCGAGGGGGAGCCCATCGGCCGGGGCTCGAGGGGGAGCCCATCGGCTGGGGCTCGAGGGGGAGCCCATCGGCCGGGGCTCGGGGGGGGGCCCATCGGCCGGGGCTCGCGGGTGAGCCCATCGGCCGGTCTCGCGAGGGGAGCCCATCGGCCGGGGCTCGAGAGGTAGACCCTCGGCCGGGGCTGGAGGGGGAGCCCATCGGCCGGGGCTCGAGAGGGAGCCCATCGGTCGGGGCTCGAGAGGGAGCCCATCGGTCGGGGCTCGAGGTGGAGCCCATCGGCCGGGGCTCGAGGGGTAGCCCCTCGGCCGTGGCTCACGGGAGACCCCATCGGCCGGGGCTCGAGGGGGAGCCCCTCGGCCGGGGCTTGAGGGGCTCGAGGGCTCGAGGGGGAGCCCATCGGCCGGGGATCTCGGGGGAGCCCCTCAGCCGGGGCTCGAGGGGGAGACCCTTGACTGGGACTCGAGGGGGAGCCCATCGGCCGGGGCTCGATGGGGAGCCCATTGGCCGGGGTTCGCGGAGGAGCCGCTCGGCAGGGGCTCGAGGGGGAGCCATCGGCCGGGGCTGGAGGGGGAGACCCTCGGCCGGGGATCGCGGGGGAGCCCCTCGGTAGGGGTTCGAATTGGAGCTCATCGGCCGGGGCTCGAGGGGGAGACCCTTGGCCGGGGCTCGAGAGGGAGCCCATCGGCCGGGGATCGAGGGGTAGCCCATCGGCCGGGGCTCAGGGGGGAGCCCATCGGCCGGGGCTCGCGGGGGAGCCCATCGGCCGGGGCTCGAGGGGGACCCCATCGGCCGGGGCTCGCGGGGTAGCCCCTCGGCCGGGGCTCGAGGGGGAGGCCCTCTGCCGGGGCTTGAGGAGCTCGAGGGCTCGAGGGGGAGCCCATCGGCCGGGGATCGCGGGGGAGCCCCTCGGCAGGGGCTCGAATTGGAGCCCATCGGCTGGGGCTCGAGGGGGAGACCCTCGGCAGGGGCTCGAGGGGGAGCCCATCGGCCGGTGATCGAGGGGGAGCCCATTGGCCGGGGTTCGCGGAGGAGCCGCTCGGCAGGGGCTCGAGGGGGAGCCATCGGCCGGGGCTGGAGGGGGAGACCCTCGGCCGGGGATCGCGGGGGAGCCCCTCGGTAGGGGTTCGAATTGGAGCTCATCGGCCGGGGCTCGAGGGGGAGACCCTTGGCCGGGGCTCGAGAGGGAGCCCATCGGCCGGGGATCGAGGGGTAGCCCATCGGCCGGGGCTCAGGGGGGAGCCCATCGGCCGGGGCTCGCGGGGGAGTCCATCGGCCGGGGCTCGAGGGGGACCCCATCGGCCGGGGCTCGCGGGGTAGCCCCTCGGCCGGGGCTCGAGGGGGAGGCCCTCGGCCGGGGCTCGAGGGGGAGCCCATCGGCCGGGGCTCGCGGGGGAACCCCTCGGCAGTAGCTCGAATTGGAGCCCATCGGCCGGGGCTCGAGGGGGAGACCCTCGGCCGGGGCTCGAGGGGGAGCCCATCGACCGGGGCTCAAGGGGGAGCCCCTCGGCCTGGGCTTGAGGAGCTCGAGGGCTCGAGGGGGAGCCCATCGGCCGGGGATCGCGGGGGAGCCCCTCGGCAGGGGCTCGAAGGGGAGCCCATCGGCCGGGGCTCGAGGGGGAGACCCTCGGCCGGGGCTCGAGGGGGAGCCCATCGGCCGGGGATCGAGGGGGAGCCCATCGGCCGGGCTCGCGAGGGGAGCCTTTCGGCCGTGGTTCACGGGGGACCCCTTCGGCCGGGGCTCGAGGGGGAGCCCCTCTGCCGGGGCTTGAGGAGCTCGAGGGCTCGAGGGGGAGCCCATCGGCCGGGGATCGCGGGGGAGCCCCTCGGCAGGGGCTCGAATTGGAGCCCATCGGCTGGGGCTCGAGGGGGAGACCCTCGGCAGGGGCTCGAGGGGGAGCCCATCGGCCGGTGATCGAGGGGGAGCCCATCGGCCGGGGCTCAGGGGGGAGCCCATCGGCCGGGGCTCGCGGGAGAGCCCATCGGCCGGGCTCGCAAAGGGAGCCTCTCGGCCGTGGCTCACGAGGGACCCCATCGGCCGAGGATCGAGGGAGAGCATCTCGGTCAGGGCTCGGGGGGGGGGGGGAGCCCATCGGCCGTTGCTTGCGGGGGAGCCCCTCGGCAGGGGCTCGAAGGGGAGCCCATCGGACGAGGCTCGAGTGGGAGACACTCGGCCGGGGCTCGAGGGGGAGCCCATCGTCCGGGGCTCGAGGGGGAGCCCATCGGCCGGGGCTCGAGGGGGTGCCCATCGGCCGGAGTTCGCTGGGGAGCCCATCGGCCGGGCTCGCGGGGGAGCGCCTCGGCCAGGGCCCGAGGGGGAGATCCTCGGCCGGGGCTCGAGAGGGAGGCCATCGGCCAGGACTGGAGGGGGAGCCCATCGGCCGGGGCTTGACGGGGAGCCCATCGGCCGGGGCTCGAGGGAGTGCCCATTGGCCGGGGTTCGCGGAGGAGCCGCTCGGCAGGGGCTCGAGGGGGAGCCATCGGCCGGGGCTCGAGGGGGAGACCCTCGGCCGGGGATCGCGGGGGAGCCCCTCGGTAGGGGTTCGAATTGGAGCCCATCGGCCGGGGCTCGAGAGGGAGCCCATCGGCCGGGGATCGAGGGGTAGCCCATCGGCCGGGGCTCAGGGGGGAGCCCATCGGCCGGGGCTCGCGGGGGAGCCCATCGGCCGTGGCTCGAGGGGGACCCCATCGGCCGGGGCTCGCGGGGTAGCCCCTCAGCCGGGGCTCGAGGGGGAGGCCCTCGGCCGGGGCTCGAGGGGGAGCCCATCGGCCGGGGCTCGCGGGGGAGCCCCTCGGCAGGGGCTCGAATTGGAGCCCATCGGCCGGGGCTCGAGGGGGAGACTCTCGGCCGGGGATCGCGGGGGAGCCCCTCGGTAGGGGTTCGAATTGGAGCCCATTTGCCGGGGCTCGAGGGGGAGACCCTTGGCCGGGGTTCGAGAGGGAGCGCATCGGCCGGGGATCGAGGGGTAGCCCATCGGCCGGGGCTCAGGGGGGAGCCCATCGGCCGGGGCTCGCGGGGGAGCCCATCGGCCGTGGCTCGAGGGGGACCCCATCGGCCGGGGCTCGCGGGGTAGCCCCTCAGCCGGGGCTCGAGGGGAAGGCCCTCGGCCGGGGCTCGAGGGGGAGCCAATCAGCCGGGGCTCGCGGGGGAGCCCCTCGGCAGGGGCTCGAATTGGAGCCCATCGGCCGGGGCTCGAGGGGGAGACCCTCGGCCGGGGCTCGAGGGGGAGCCCATCGGCCGGGGATCGAGGGGGAGCCCATCGGCCGGGGCTCAGGGGGGAGCCCATCGGCCGGGGCTCGCGGGGGAGCCCATCGGCCGGGCTCGCAAAGGGAGCCTCTCGGCCGGGGCTCGGGGGGGGACCCCATCGGCCGGGGCTCGCGGGGTAGCCCCTCGGCCGGTGCTCGAGGGGGAGGCCATCGGCCGGGGCTCGAGGAGGAACCCATCGGCCGGGGCTCAAGGGGGAGCCCATCGCCCGGGGCACGCGGGGGAGCCCATCGGCCGGGCTCGCGAGGGGAGCCTCTCGGCCGTGGCTCACAGGGGACCCCATCGGCCGGGGATCGAGGGAGAGCCTCTCGGCCGGGGCTCGGGGGGGGCGAGCCCATCGGCCGTTGCTTGCGTGGGAGCCCCTCGGCAGGGGCTCGAAGGGGAGCCCATCGGACGGGGCTCGAGTGGGAGACCCTCGGCCGGGGCTCGAGGGGGAGCCCATCGGCCGGGACTCGAGGGGGAGCCCATCGGCCGGGGCTCTGGGGGGTGCCCATCGGCCGGGGTTCGCGGGGGAGCCCATCGGCCGGGCTCGCGGGGGAGCGCCTCGGCCAGGGCCCGAGGGGGAGACCCTCGGCCGGGGCTCGAGGGGGAGGCCCTCGGCCGGGGCTCGAGGGGGAGCCCATCGGCCAGTACTGGAGGGGGAGCCCATCGGCCTGGGCTCGACGGGGAGCCCATCGTCCGGGGCTCGAGGGGGAGACCCTCGGCCGGGGCTCGAGGGGGAGCCCATCGGCCAGGGTTCGAGGGGGAGCCTCTCGGCTGGGGCTCGAGGGGGAGCCCATCGTCTGGGGCTCGAGGGGGAGCCCATCGGCCGGGGCTCACGGGGAACCCCCTCGACAGGGGCTCGAAGGGGAGCCCATCGGCAGGGGCTCGAGGGGGAGACCCTCGGCCGGGCCTCGAGGGGGAGCCCGGCCGAGGGTCTTGTCATATTCTAAACTTTTAATTATCATTTCACGTAAATTTATCTCTAATAGTGCTTTCCAAACTTGTCATTATTAATATATTCTAAACCTCACATTAATAGTACCTTCTAAACTTGGCATTATTAGTATATTATAGGCTTGTATTGTAGCTTGTACATGTTAACGTTATCATTAATAGTGCCTTCTAAAAGTTGTCACTAAGGTACCTTCTGAACTTATCTTTTCTTGTATATTACAATGTGTATTCTAAACTTGTCATTATTACCACATTAGCACATATTAAATCTAACCATAATATTACAAAATTGTCATTACTAGCATATTCTAAATTTGTCATTATTAGTGCACATTAAAGTTATCATGCAATAGTACCTTCTAAAATTGTCATTATTAGTATATTCTAAACACGTTAAAATTACCATTGATAATACTTTCTAAACTTGTCATAATTAGATTATTATTAGTAATGACATGTTTAGAAAGTTACATTACGTTAATAATGACACGTTTAAAATATACTATTAATGCGAGGTTTAGAAAATACTAACAATAGCATAGTAGAAGTTACTATTAATGATACTATGATACTAATAATTAGTTTTGAATATACTAACAATAACATGTTTAGAAGACACTACTAATGATAACTTTATTATGTACTAATACACAAAAGTTTAGAATATACTAATAATAACAAGTTTAGAATAATGATAAACTCGGAATATATTAATAATGATATACTAATAATGATAAGGATACAAGGTCTTAGTAA
This sequence comes from Oratosquilla oratoria, assembly GCF_046742065.1. NCBI lineage: Eukaryota > Metazoa > Arthropoda > Malacostraca > Stomatopoda > Squillidae > Oratosquilla > Oratosquilla oratoria. The sequence continues at coordinate 3,014,568 of NC_134816.1, read as the reverse complement.
TGATAACTTTAATGTATACTAATAAAGTTAAAATACCGAAGAAGATATGTTCAGTATTTACTAATAATGATGTTTCGAATTTACGAACAATGACCACTTAAGAAAGTATACACTAATGTGTACTAATAATGAGGGTTTAGAACATAAAACTGACAAGCTTTAATGGGTACTAATAATGTCAAGTGTTAAATATTGACAAGATTGACAAGTTTAGAAGATACTGTTAAAGATAACTTTAATGTGTAGAAATAGTGACAATTGTGGATCATAACGATAAGTTTAGAAGGTTCTATTAATGATAACTTTATTTTGTACTAATATCATATAAACTTATAAACTTATCATATAAGTTTACAAGGTTTAATGATAAGACAAGTTTAAGGTGTATCAATAATCACAAGTTTAGAATATAATAATAATGATTTTAGAATATGCTAATGATGATAATTTTAGAATATACTAATGATAATAAGTTTAGAATATACTAATAATGAGAGTTGAATATACGAACAATGACAACATTATAATGACAATTTTAAAGGCACTATTGATTATAACTTGAATGTGTACTAAAAATCACAGGTTTACAATATTTTAATAATGACATGCATAGAAGGTTACATTAATGATAATGTTAATGTGTAGTAATAATGACACGTTTCATATATATTAACAACGTAAGGTTTAGAAAATACCTGACATTATAAGCATAATAATAAGTAATAATGACACGTTTCATATATATTAACAACGTAAGGTTTAGAAAATACCTGACATTATAAGCATGTTCTAAATTTCCCATATCATAAATTAAAGTTTTCATTAGTTTTGAATATACTAACAATGACATGTTTAGAAGACACTACTAATGATAACTTTAATATGTACTAATACTCAAAAGTTTAGAATATAGTAATAGTGACAAGTTTAGGATAATGATAAACTCGGAATATATTATTATTACCAAGTGTAGGATATACTAATGATAACCTCAATGTATACTAATAAAGTTTAGAATACCAAAGAAAATATGTTTAGTATCTCCTAATAGTGATGTTTCGAATTTACGAACAATGACAACTTTTAAATAAAAACTTTAATGTTTTCTGATAATTAATGTTTGGTATATACTGATAATAACAAGTTTAAAGGCACTATTAATGATAACTTGAATATGTACACATATTCACATGTTATCATGTTATTATTCACATGTTATGTATTATGTACACATAATCACATGTTTACAATAGTGTAATAAAGTTTAAAGGGTTATATTAATAATAATGTTAATGTGTAGCAATAATGACACGTTTTAATTATATTGATAATGTAAAGTTCAATAAATACTAATAACATAATTAGAAGTTGCTATCAATGATAACTATAATACGCAATGTCATATTAAAAAGTCAGTAATAATTGTAACTTTATGTACTAATACTCACAATTTTAGAATATACTAATAATGACAAGTTTTAAATAATTATAAACTTTGGAATATATTAGTATTGCCAAGTTTAGAATATACTAATAATGGTCCATATAATGATAACTTTAGTGTGTACTAATAATGACAAGTTTAGAATAATAAAGAAGATATGTTAGTATTTACTAATACTGATATTTTTCGAATATACGAACAACGACAACTTTAGAAAGTATTGTTAATGATAACTTTAACGTGTACTAATAAAGAGAAGCTTTTAATGATAACTCAGATATGTGTTAATAATAACAAGTTTATAATATACAAAAATTGACAAGTGTAGAGGGTACTATTGCACACAGGCCTGCGTTTGGACAAAAAATTCCGTTCCTGCGGTTTTCTTTAGTGATTCCTAACGAAATTGTTCTCCTAAATTGAAATATGACATTCATTTTGCTCAATCAGGTCTGGTTTTTGAGATACAGCGCACTACTGTTTTTAGAAAAGGGCCATTTTTGAAGAAAAAAAAATCCCTTATTTATATAAAAGTTATTTAATAAATTACAATTACTTGTAATAAAAAAAATACCGACTCAATTCGACTTTCTTTTAATTAATTTTAAACTTACAGACTACTTATGAGCTTACCCAGGAGTGCAAAGAAACTATTTTCCAAGAAAAGAAGTCCTTGATGACTTCCGCTTGTGAAGCGATGTTGGTTCGTCGCGTTTAAGACACCAGCAATAGTCAGTTAACATGTTGATGTCCCAGCGTCCTTGATATCTTGTCTCCATCGTCTTTATGTCTTGGTGAAATCTTTCTCCTTGTTCCTCGCTATAATCTCCACAGTTTGCCGGAAAATAGTCAAGATGTGACTGGAGAAAATGCATTTTTATCGACATGCGAGCTCCCATTTTTTCGAAGCTTTACATAAGCTCATTTACATGTGAGATATATTCTGAGCTTCTTTTATTTCCCAGAAAACCGTCGATTACTTTACTAAACTCTCGCCATGCTTCTTGTTCACTGGCTTCCATATTGGTGTAAAAATGCTTGTCCTTTAACAGAGTTCTAATTTGGGGACCATCAAATATGCCTGCATGGAGCTTGGCATCACTGATCTGTGGGAATTTTTGCAGTAGATACTTGGCCTTCTTTATTCAGTGCTTTGACAAAGTTCTTCATCAGGCCAAGCTTTATATGAAGAGGAGGCAGTAAAACATTTTTGGGAGGGACTAGAGGTTGAGCTACCACATTGTGGCAGCCAATTTGGAATGCCTCTCGAGATGGCCAGTCTTTTTGCTTATAGTGAAGACTATCCGCCCGGCTATCCCATAAGCACATGAAGCATGGATATTTTGTGTAGCCTCCTTGCATCCCAAGAAGAAGGCACACAACCTGAAAGAAAACATATTGATGCATATTGTACATGGTTTCTAAGAACTTCTATTTTTTGCATAGGCAATTTTCACTAAGTTTATTAGGGGTAGGGAGAAACTAATATGTGTATAATATCCTTCTGTCATTGGTATTTAGAAACAAACATTCCTTGAAATATTTAACAAGTTCAATAAAGTAAAATATATCTTACCTTGAGATCACCACATATTAACCAGTTGTGGTTAGAGTACTTGATTGTATTAATCAATACTTTCATATTTTTGTAGCTTTCTGTTAACTGAACTGAATGGCCAATAGGTACAGATGCCATTTTATTGCCAATATTTAAGAGTACTGCCTTCTAGCTTCTGCTAGAAGAATCAATAAAGAGCCTCCATTCACTTGGTTGGTAAGGAACGCCAAGTGCCTCAATTAAACCTTTATCATTGCAATACACCAAAGAGCTGCAAGAATCAACTGCAAAGAACTTTCGAAACTCTTCGTCTCTATTTCTGAACCAAAAGTATGTAGTTTCTTGAGAGAGGAGGTTGCTCTCACTAAGACGGGATGCAAGAAGTTGTGCGTTCTCTATAGAAAGACCAAGATCTCTAGTCAAGTCATTTAATTGACCTTGCGTGAGTGGTCTTGGCAAAGTCATTGTAGACGTAGTTTGATATGCCACTGAAGTGTCAGTGTCATCCACTTCTATATCTTCTATATTGTCTTGTAGCTCAGTATTTTTAGGTGGAGAAGGAACTGGAACTCCTGGACCATGTGGTTGTGGTTTAATGGCAGAATAGATAGACTACAGTGTGTTTGTTCTTCTTATTGACACCTGAAAAAAAGTTTCACATACTTAATTTACATACTTTTAATTCACTCGACCCTCGTTTCCACATTTTTATACACATTTTTCATACCAGGTAAATTTACAATTTTTAAATACAATCAATTTTATATACAATTTAACCACAATTTTTCTACCAGAATAATACACTATTTTTATACACAATTACAATTTTAATAGGCTACCAAAAGATTTATATAAACATTTCTAGATTTGTCAAGGACTATATTGTTAAAGTAATTATCTCACCTTTAAGATTTGTCATGTAAAAATAGCAGTCTGTAATGTGGTCCTTGCCTTCTCTCCACACCATAGGTACACCAAATGACAAACAGTTCGTTTTGCCCTCACTCAAGTTTTTGTCTTGATCACCTAGCTTTATTCCAAAATATGCATTGTAAAGGAACTTTACTAACGGCGTTATAGTGCATTGCTGGTCACTAAAAGTTACCTTTCCACAAACAAAACAAAATCTATCAGGACTGTTTTTACACTTTCTATTCATTTTTATGAAATATAAGGAGTTTTGCTAATGTATTTGCCTGCAAAAAAATTCACAAAGATAAATAAAGTTTTAGAAATACACTTTAAACACTGTTCATAGATTAAAAAACCAACACTTAGTTGGAGAGTGAGCAAGCAACACAACCACTCGCGCTCGCGGTCAGCTAGAGACTGAGCTCTCTAACGCCATCTAGGGAGCTTGGTCTGTATCTTAAAAACTAGACCTGATTGAGCAATATGAATGCTTGATTTGGATTTAGGAGACAAATTTTATTAAGAATCATCTATGAAACCCTCAGGAACATTTTTGACGCAGACCAGTATAAGTTTATAAGGTACTATTAATGATAACTTTAATGTGCACTAATGCAGTACCAATGACAAGTTCAGAAAGTTATGTTAATATACACTTTAATTAATTCCAATATTGACAAATTTAAAAAACACCAATAATGAGAAGTTTAAATTATATTAAAAATGAGATGTTTAGAAGTTACTATTAATGATAACTTATATGGCAAATGGCAAATGACGAAAAGTTTAGAACATACAAATGAAAAGTTAAGAAAGTTCATGATAACTTCAATGTGTACTAATACTGTCAAGACAGGTTAAAGGTACTATTAATGATATCTTATAATGACAAGTTTAGAACATTCTAATAATGACAGATTTAGAAGATACTATTTAGAATACTATTTAGAATAATTATTAGAATATACTAATAATGACATGTTTAGAATATACTAATGATGACAAGTTTAGAGGATAATATTTATGATAACTTCAATGTTTACTAATAATAACAAATTTAGAATATACTGATAATAAGAAGTGTGCGATTAATGATAAATCTTATTTGCACAAATAATGTCAAATTTAGAATGTGGTAATAATCGGTACTTTTGATCATTTTATTGTGTTGTAATAATGTCAAGATTAGAATATAATAGTAATAATAACTTTAATGTATATTGATACTGACAAGATTAAGATTCTCTTAGCAATATCTTTAACAAGTACTATTAAAGAAAGTTAATGACAAGTTTAATGTGTCATAATGTCATATTTAAAAGGTACAATTAATTGAAACTTTAATGTGTACTAATAAGGAAAAGTTTAGAGTTTTTGAATAATGACTAATAATAACAACTTTAGAATACACTAATAATGATTACTAATTAATGTTTGAATTATACTAGTAATGACAAGTTGAAAAGGAATTATCAATGATAACTTTAATATGTAATGACAAGTTTAGAATATACGATTAATGACACTTTTAGGTACTTCTAATAAAAAAAATTAATGTGTACTAATAATGACAAATTAAGATTATGGTATTAATGATAATTTTAACGAGTGCAAGTTTAGGATATACAAATAACGACAAAATCAGAAGATTCTTTTGATAATAACTCAAATATGTACTAAGAATGAAACTTTAGAATATACAAGTTTGGAATCTCCTATTAATGATAACATTAATGTGTACTAATTATAAAAGTTGAGAATATACTATTATGGATAAGTTTATAACATACTAATAATGACAAGTTTAGAAAATATTATTAATGGTAAGTTTAATGTATAGTGATTATGATACGTTAAGAATATACTTATAATGACATGTATAGAAGATACTAATAATGACAAGTTTACAAGATACTCTTAATAATAACTAATACTAATAATGATGATAATAGAACATGCTAATAATGATCATA
>NC_134816.1:2886181-3006181 GCF_046742065.1 Oratosquilla oratoria | reverse complement strand
TGATACCACGTGGCGTCCATTCCCTTTCGGCTACAGGTCCAGGTCCACATGATGAGCGTCTCCGCCAGTCGATGTCAACTATGGATGTTGCGCTCCTCCAGGTCGCAAACCACGGCTATTTTTCATCACATGAGAAAATAGGTCATGTTCTAAACCTTCATTATTAAATCACCATTAACAATACTCTCTAATGTTGTTATTGTTCGAAACATATCAGTATTATTATATACTAAACATATCTTCTTGGGTATTCAAAAATTTTCATTATTCGTACACATTAGAGTTATCATTATTAGGACCTTGTATACATATCATTATTAATATATTCTAAACTTGGCAATACTAATATATTCCAAAGTTTATTATTATTCTAGACTTGTCATTATTGGTATATTCTAGACTTGTGAATATCAATACATATTAAAGTTACCATTAGTAGTTTCTTCTAAACATGATATTGTTAGGCTATTCAAAACTAATCATTATTAGTACGTATTATATTTATCATTAATAGCAACTTCTGATTTTGCTATTACTAATATATTCCAAAGTTCATCATTATTCTAGACTTGTCATTATTGGTATATTCTAAACTTGTGAGTATCAATACATGTTAAAGTTACCATTAGTAGTGTCTTCTAAACATGATATTGTTAGGTTTTTCAAAACTAATCATTATTAGTACGTATTATATTTATCATTAATAGCAACTTCTGATTTTGCTATTACAATATTTTTCTAAACTTTGCATTATTAATATGATTCAAACGTGTCATTATTACTACACATTAACGTTACATATAACCTCCAAAACTTGTAATTATTGCAAAATTGTAAACGTGTGATTATTGGTACATATTAAAGTTATCATTAACAGTGCCTTTAAACTTTTCAATATTAGTATTTTTCAAACATTAATTATTAGAAGACATCAAAGTTTTCATTTATAGTACATTCTAAATTTGTCATTTCATTATTAGTACAAATTAAAGTTATATATTACCTTCTAAAGTTGTCATTATTAGTCATTTCTAAACTTAATCAATATGTTCGAAACTTGTATTTATTAATGCACATTAAAGTTATCATTAATAGTACCTTGTAAACTTATATGCTAAACTTGTCATTATTAGTACAATATAAAGTTATCATTACTAGAACCTTCTAGACTTGTCATTATTAGTATATTCCACACTTGTCATTATTTCTACACATCAAAGTTATCTTCAAGAGTATCTTCTAAACTTGTCAATCCTAGTAGATTGTAATTGTATATGCATTCTAAACCTGTGGTTATTAGCAGATTTCTCAAGTTTATCGTTTCTCAAGTTTATCATTATTCTAAACTTGCCATTATTGGTATATTCTAAACTTGTTAAAGTTACCATTAGTAATGTCTTTTAATCATGATATTGTTAGGTTATTCAAAACTAATCATTATTAGTACGTATTATATTTATCATTAATAGTAACTTCTGATTTTGCTATCACCAGAATTTTCTAAACTTTGCATTATTAATATTATTCAAACGTGTCATTATTACTACACATTAACGTTATCATTAATATAACCTCCAAAACTTGTGTATACGTTCTATACGTGGTTGTGGCCACCGGTGTATACCTTTGTATAGTGAGAGCACCGCTGGACACCAGTTGTATACCTGGTGTATACCAGTGTATATCAGTGTAGTACGGTTGAATAACCGTTAAAATATGGTGTGGGTGAGAGCACCGCTGGACACCAGTTGTATACCTGGTGTATACCAGTGTATACCGTTATGGTATGGTTGAGTAACCGTTATATATGGTTACGTAGGGAAGTCTTAATGTGGCGAGATAGACTCCAAAGCGGGAGTTTATCATATTTATTAAACAACAAGATATTCAGTGGTTACACTACAAATCGGATGCCCTTTGGGGCTGGTATAATAAGTGCCAGGCCTTGACCTAGGGCACGATAGCTGTGACCTCCGGCCGGTAGGTTCGTGACCTACCCAGCCTCTGGCAGTAGGTTCTTCACCTACTCCAGCTCTGCCAACATTACATGGATGTCATAGAATATATAGGGTTAGAAGGGTTGCTGTAAGCAAGGGCGTTAGTCTCGTTAATCTATGGATTGGGGACGGTTTAGATATATAAGGGTTAGTTGTATAATTGGTGGATATTGTTAGGTATATTATATCTATGTTAGTTTATGCGTAATACACTAGGGCAGTTATAATAAAAGGATTTATGATACGTGTCTGGTGACACTAGGTATCTATACTTGTTTGTCATCAAATTGTGCTGTGTTAGGGGTGCATGTCGTGGGAAATGCAAGGTAAGCAAGAGGAAGTCTCGCTCTGTTGCAAGCATGTGGATCACGTGCGTGGTGGGTGATGATTAATAATGGTGAAGGATACACTTGTCATTATTACAAAATTATAAACTTGTGATTATTGGTACATATTAAAGTTATCATTAACAGTGCCTTTAAACTTTTCAATATTAGTATTTGTCAAACATTAATTATTAGAAGACATCATCATTAGTACGTTCTGGTCATTATTAGTACAAATTAAAGTTATGATATATATTACCTTCTAAAGTTGTCATTATTAGTAATTTCTAAACTTAATCAATATGTTCGAAACTTGTATTTATTAATACACATTAAAGTTATCATTAATAGTACCTTGTAAACTTATATGCTAAACTTGTCATTATTAGTACAAAATAAAGTTATCATTACTAGAACCTTCTAAACTTATTATTAGTATATTCCACACTTTTCATTATTTCTACACATTAAAATTATCTTGAAGAGTATCTTCTAAACTTGACAATCTTAGTAGATTATAAACTTTTAATTGTATATACATTCTAAACCTGTGCATTTCTTCTATACATGTCGTTATTAGTATATTCTAATTTTGTCATTATTAGTACACATTAAACTTATCAATAATAACACCTTCCAAACTTGCCAGTATTAGTGTATTCTAAACTTTTCTTTATTTTTATAATATAAAATCGTCGTTATTGATACATATTAAAACTATTATTAGTAGTATCTCCTAAACTTGTATTATCAGTACAGTACCTTCTAAACAACATTATCAGTATATTCTAAACTTGTCATTATCAGTACACATTAACGTTATTATCAATATTACCTTCTTAACTTGACATCATTAGTATAGTATAAACTTGCCATATTAGTACACATTAGATTGATTATTAATAGTATATTCTAAAATTGTCATTATCAGTATATTCTTAACTTGTCATTATTATTACACATTAAATTTATCATTAGACATACCTTCTAAACTTTTCATTATTAGGACCTCGTATACTTATCATTATTGGTATATTCTAAACTTGGCAAAACTAATATAATCCAAATTTTATCATTTTTCTAAATTTGTCATTATTGCTATATTCTAAACTTGTGAGTATTAGTACATGTTAAAGTAGTAGTGTCTTCTAAACATGACATTGTTAGTTTATTCAAAACAAATCATTGATAGTATTAGTATTTTCTAAAATTTGCATTATTAATATAATTCAAACGTGTCATTACACATTAACGTTATCATTAACCTTCTAAACATGACATTATTGCTGTTTTTTAACTTTTATTTATTAGTATTTTATAAACATGTAGTAGTATCCTTTTAAACTTGTTATTATTTGTATATTCTAGTATTACTAGTACACGTTAACAGTACCTTCTACCTTAACAGTAACTTGACATCATAAGTATATTATACACATGTAATCATTCTAAAGTATATTCTAAATTTGTCATTATTACTATATTCTAAATTTGTCATTGTTAGCAGACATTAAAGTTATCATTAAAAATACCTTCCTAATTTTTCATTATTTGGATATTATAAACCTCTTATTAGAACACATTAAAATTATCGTTCTTAAGATATTATAACCTTGTCATCAATAGTACATTATTGTGATTATTAGTACAAATTAAATATATCATTAATAGATCCGTCTACGCATTAAAGTACATTAAAGTTATAATTGATCGTACCTTTTAAACTTCTGATTATTAGTATATTCTAAACATGTTATTAGTGCACATTAAAGTCATCTTAGTAACTTCTAAACATGACATTATTTATTCATAGAACGGTCTAAATTTGTCATTATTAGTATGTTCTAAACTTGTCCTTATTTGTTCAAATTAAAGTTATATCTGATAGCACCTTCTAAACTTATAATTGTGAGTATATTCTTAATTATTAATACACATTAAAGTTACTATTAGTAGTACCTTTTAAATTTGTCATTATTAGGACACATTAAAAATTTCCTTAATGGTACATTGTAAGCTTGTCATTATTAGTATATTCTAAACATGTAGACACTAAAGTTATCATCAATACTGCATTCTAAACTTCTCATTTTAATATAAGCACTGTTAGTATTTTCTAAACTTTTCATTATTATTACACATTAATGTAATTAATAGTACCTTCTAAACTTCTCAATGTAGGTATATTCTAAACATGCCATTGTTAGTATATTATAACTTCATTTTTAGAATACCTTATAGCTATCCTTCTAAACCTGTTACTATTTGTATATTCTAAACTTATCATAATTAGTAGACAGGAAACTTTCATTTTTAAAAAGTTGCTATTATATGATCAACTTTTCATTAATAATAGAAATTAAAGTTTTTTTTTGTTAGTACCTTCTAAACTTATCACTATTGGTATATTCTAAAATTCTTATTATTACCTTCAGAACCTTCAGTGCCTTCAGAACCTATATATTAGTATATTCTAAGCTTGTCATTAGATTTATCACTAATAGTACCTTCATTATTATTATATTATAGTTAACAGTTATAGTAACTTCTCAACTTGTTATTATTAGCATATTCTAAAGTTGTCTTAGTTAGTATATTGTAAACTTTCATTATTAGTACACATGAAAGTTTTCATTAACAGTACTTTCTAAACTTCTCATTATTACGTGTCATTGTTTCTACATATTTAAGCTATCATTAATAGGATCATTATATTCTTCTAAACTTGTCATTATTTTCTATTCTAAACGTTTTATTACTTGTATTTCATTAACAGTACCTTCTAAACTTGTCACTATTGGTACACTTTAAAGTTATCATTAATAGAATATTCTTTAAATTTCATTATTAGGATATTTTAAACTTGTCATTAACAGTACAATTAAAGTTATCATTAATAGTATCTTTAATCTGATCATTATTAGTATGTTCTATAATTATCATTATAAGTATTAGTTATCATCAACAGTATCTTGTAAACTTAATATTAGTACCATTAGTACCATTAGTACCATTAACAGTACTTTCTAAACTTGTCATTATTAGTATATTACAAACTTACCCATAATAGTATATTCTCAACTTTCATAATTAGTACACATTAGTAGCTTCCAAACTTGTATAAACTTGTATATTCTATAGTTGTCACTCTTACTACATATCTAAGTTATTATTAAAAGAATCTTCTGATCTTGTCGTTATTGGTATATCATAAACTTGTCATTAATAGCACTCGTTAACACCATAATCTTAACCTGTCATTATTAGTACACATTAAAGTTTTATTAGTTGTACCTAAAAAGTGTCATTAATCGTATATTTTAAACTTATCATTACTAGAACATATTAAAGTTATCATTGATAATTCCTTTTCAACTTGTCATTATTAGTATAATTCAAACATTAATTAGTAATCATTATTAGTGTCCTAATAATACAAGGTTATCATAACTATTATCGTCTAAGCTTACCATTAGTATATTCTAAACATGTCATTATTCTATATTTGTCATTCTTAGTATATGCTAAGCTCGTTAGTATTAGTACACACTAAATTTATCATTAATAATACCTTCTAACTTCGTTATTATTTGTATATTCTAAACTTGCCATTACATAATTAGCATATTCTAAATTACATAAATTACATAAATTACATAAATTACATAAATTACATAATTAGCATATTCTAAATTTGTCATTATTAGTATATTCTACATTTGTCATTATTTTATGTTTAAACCCTCATTATTTCTTGTCATTGTTCTTATATTCAAAACATATCAGTATTAGTAAATACTAAACAAATCTTTTTTGGTATTCAAAACTTGTCATTATTAGAGCACATTAAAGTTATCATTATTAGGACCTTGTATATTCTAAACTTGGCAATACTAAACTTGGCAATACTAAACTTGGCAATACTAAACTTGGCAATACTAAACTTGGCAATACTAAACTAATATATTCTTAAGTTTATCATTATTCTAAACATATTCTAAACCTGACATTATTAGCATATTCTAAATTTGTCACTAATAATGGTCCTAATAATGATAGCTTTAATGTGTACTAATAATGACAAGTTTAGAATAATAAAGAAGATGTTTTTCGAATAAACGAACAAGGACAACTTTAGAAAGTATTGTTAATGATAACTTTAACATGTACTAATAAAGAGAAGCTTTTAATGATAACTTAGATATGTGTTAATAATAACAAGTTTATAATATACAAATTTTGACAAGTGCAGAGGTGTACTATTGATAATGAATTGAATGTGTACTAAAATGACAAATTCAGAAAGATAATATTAATGATACTAATGATACTTTAATGATACTAATGATACTAATGATAATAATGATACTAATGATGCTTTAGAGATACTATTAATGATAGCTTTAATGTGTAGCTACAAAGACAAGTACTATTAATGATAACTTTAATGTGTACTAATAATGACAAGTTTAAAATGCAGTAACAATGACAAGTTCAGAAAGTTCTATTACTGTAAACTTTAATAAAATCCAATATTGACAAATCTAGAAAACACCAATAATGAGAAGTTTAAATTATACTAAAAATGAGATGTTTAGAAGGTACTATTAATGAAAACTTACATGGCAAATGGCAAATGACGACAAATTTAGAACATACTAATGAAAAGTTAAGAAACTACTATTAATGATAACTTCAATGTGTACAAATACTATCAAGATTATGATATGCTAATAATCACAAATTTGAAAGGTACAGTAAAATATATATAAAAAAAATGGCATGTTTAGAAGAAAACTTTAGAAGATAAATTTAGAATAGACTGATAATGACAAGTTTAATATTATAATAATGGCGATTTTAAAAGGTGCTAATATGTGGTAATGTGGTAATATTGACAAGTTTAGAATACATTAAAAATAGCATTTTTGTAATATACAAGTATAGATAACTTTTAGAAGGTACTATTAATGATAACTTTAATGTGTACTAATATAAACAAAGCACTAAGTTTAGAAGGTACTATAATTGATAACGTTAACTTGTACTAATAAAGACAAGCTTGGAATATACTAATAATGCCAAGTTTAGAAGGTACTATTAAGGATAACTTTAATGTCTATTAATAGTGATAAGTTTAGTATATACTATTAATGAGAAGTTTAGAATATGACAAAGTATAATTTAATTTTTAATAAAATGGGAAATTTAGAAAGAAAACGTATAGCGTACTAATACGTATATGTAATAAATTACTTTAATGAGTACTAATAGTGAAAATTTTACAAAATACTAGTAATGGCATGTTTAGAATATTTTAACAAGTTTAGAATATACTAAGAATATCCTCTACAATTGCCATTATTAGTGCATATTAAAGTTATCATTAATAGTGCTTTCTAAACATCTAATTATCTTTCATATTCTAAGCTATTGGTACACTTTAAAGTTATTATTAGTAGAATGTTCTAAAATTTCATTATTAGTATATTCTGAAATTGTCATTAATGGTACACATTAAAGTTATCTTTAATCTGATCATTATTTGTATTGTAAACTTATTATTAGTATGTTCTCAACTTGTTCTTATAAGTATATTCTTAACGTATTCATTAAACTTACCATTAATAGTACTTTCTAAACTTGTCATTATTAGTATATTATAAACTTACCCATAATAGTATATTTCAACTTTCATAATATTTTCTAATATTTGTTATTATCAGTATCCTCCACAATTGCCATTATTAGTGCATATTAAAGTTATCATTAAACTTATCGATATTAGTATATTCTACACATGTGATTATGAGTACATATTAGAGTTATCATTAATAGTACTTTCTCAACATGTACTTGCACATTCTAAGGTTGCCACTATTGGTACACTTTCAAGTTATCATTAATAAAAGATTCTAAAATTTCATTATTAGTATATTCTAAACTTGTCATTAATAGTATCTTTAATATGATCATTATTAGCATGTTCTATAATCATCATTATTAGTATTAGTTATTATTAAGAGTATCTTGTAAACTTGTCATTATTAGTATCTTCTATACATGTCATTATAAGTATATTCTTAACGTATCATAATCATTATACATTAAACTTACCATTAATAGTATTTTCTAAACTTGTCATTATTAGTATGTTATAAACTTACCCGTATATTCTTAACTTTTATAATTAGTGCACATTAATGTTATCATTTTAGGAGATTCCAAACTTGTATACTCTAAAGTTTTCATTCTTAGTACATATTTGAGTTATTATCAAAAGAATCTTCTGATTTTGTCGTTATTGGTATATCCTAAACTTGCACTCGTTAAAATTATCATTAATACCATAATCTTAATTTGACATTATTAGTACACATTAAAGTTTTCTATTAGAAGTACCTAAAAGTGTCATTAATCGTATATTCTAAACTTGTCATTACTAGGACATATTAAAGTTATCATTGATAATTCCTTTTCAACTTGTCATTACTAGTATAATTCAAACATTAATTGTTAATCATTATTAGTGTATTCTGAACTTGTTATTATTAGTCATTATTCAAAAACTCTAAACTTTTCCTTATTAGTACACATTAATGTTTCAATTAATTGTACCTTTTAAATATGACATTATGACACATTAAACTTGTCATTATTAGTATATTCTAAACTTTCTTTAATAGTACTCGTTAAAGATATTGCTAAGAGAATCTTAATCTTGTCAGTATCAATACACATTAAAGTTATTATTACTATTATATTCTAATCTTGACATTATTACAACGAAATATAATTATCAAAAGTACAGATTATTACCACATTCTAAATTTGACATTATTTGTGCAAATAAGATTTATTATTAATCGCACACTTCTTATTATCAGTATATTCTAAATTTGTTATTATTAGTAAACATTGAAGTTATCTAAACTTGTCATCATTAGTATATTCTAGACATGTCATTATTAGTATATTCTAATAATTATTCTAAATAGTATTCTAAATAGTATCTTCTAAATCTGTCATTATTATAATGTTCTAAACTTGTCATTATAAGACATCATTAATAGTACCTTTTAAACCTGTCTTGACAGTATTAGTACACATTGAAGTTATCATTAAATTTCTTAACTTTTCATTCGTCATTTGCCATTTGCCATATAAGTTATCATTAATAGTACCTTCTAAACATATTTTTAGTATAGTTTAAACTTCTCATTATTGGTATTTTTTAAATTTGTCAATATTGAAATTTATTAAAGTTTATATTAATGGAACTTTCTGAACTTGTCATTGTTAATGCATTTTAAACTTGTCATTATTAGTACACATTAAAGTTATCATTAATAGTACTTTATAAACTTATCTTTGTAACTACATATTAAAGTTATCATTAATAGTATCTTTCTAAATTTGTCATTTTAGTACACATTCAATTCATTATCAATAGTACCCTCTGCACTTGTCAATTTTTGTATATTATAAACTTGTTATTATTAACACATATCTGAGTTATCATTAAAAGATTCTCTTTATTAGTACACGTTTAAGTTATCATTAACAGTACTTTCTAAAGTTGTCCTACAAAATACTAGTAATGGCAAGTTTAGAATATACTTTTAATGATAACTTTAATATGCACAAGTGTAGAATATACTTTAATATGCACAAGTGTAGAATATACTAAGAATAACATGCTCAGTCGGAACTATTGATAACTTTAATGTGAGAAGTTTAGAATATACTAATAATGAATATTATCGATAGTACTATTAATGATATATATAATGCGTACTAAAAATTATGATGTAGAAAATGATATTTACAATAACTTTAACATGTTTTAATAATGATAATTTTAGAAGGTTTTTAGAAGGCTTTGATATGTACAAATATTGAATGATTTAGAACATACAAATAATGACAGCTAAAAAACATACAAATAATGAGAAGTTTAGAAGGTATCCATTATAAATCTGATTTGTACTAATAATAACAACTATAGAATATCCTGATAATGTGTATTGATAAGGACAAATTTATACTATTCTCATTATGACAAGCTTAGAAGGTATTGTTAATAATAACTTTAATGTGTATTAGTAATAACAAGTTTAGAATATAATGACAAGTTTAGAAGGTACTATTGCAAGATAACTTTAATGTGCACTAATAATGACAAAAAAAATAGAATATGCTAATACTGGTAAGTTTGTAATATACAAATGATGTCAAGTTTAGAAGGTCTTATTAATAATAGCTTTAATGTGTACTAATAATGACAAGTTTACAATATACGTATAATGGAAGATACAGTTGATAACTTTTATGTGCACTAATAATGGAAAGACTAGAATATACCAATAATTACTTTGATATGTACTAATCATGAAAAAGAATAGATATACTAAAAATGGCAAGTTTGTAATATCCTAATAATGACAAGTTTAAAAGGTACATTAATAACACTGTGCAACAAATTTTTGTTTATGTAAAGTTTGGTATGTTTATATACTAAATTTGACAAGCTGATTACGAATGTGACCTTGGTTTTGCCATAATGTCAATATTTTTTTTTATAAATGAGATATCACACATTTTCATATTTATAGGGTAATTTTTCGGAATTTCTGTTCTAAAAAGAACATTTGCCACTTTGATTATGAAGCGAGCACAGCTGCAACACACAGGAACGCGCCACTGCAGCGTCAGTGTTGCTTGAACTGTCATAGAGTGAGATGCGTTGCGTTGAGACGTGCTTACGTTACTTTTTGTGGATCATATGTTCGATTCTCTATTGTTATGTTACTATATTTGTAAATGCTTAGGTATTTCACTGTGTAATCTAGTTAGCAAGTGAATGCTTAATTCCCTTTGCTATAGCACGTGTTTTTGTCTTTTCAGATTGTATAGTTATGGCTACCAAAAGCAGATCTTGCCGTTTGTCTCCAGACTCTTTCTGTTTTGTCTGCGGATATTACATCAGCCCCAAGCAGACCAAACACACGATTGTACAGGTATCAAAGTGTTTCATTGCTTATGAGGCTTATTTTGGCATGCCTATGGGTGATCAGGACATACCATGGGCACCTCATGTATGCTGTGGAAGTTGTCGGTCAACCTTGGAAGGGTGGTTACGTGGCAGTCGCAAGTGTATGCCATTCGCAATTCCTCGCATTTGGAGAGAACCAACTAACCACCATGATGACTGTTACTTTTGCATTGTCGACATATCTAAGTACAAGATGGGTAAAGATAGAAGAACTGCTGTTGTATATCCGAACATTCCATCTTCTATTGCTCCCGTGCCACATTGTGAAGATTTACCTATTTCAACTCCTCCTTCCATATCCGTGATTGCAGAAACTGATGAATCTGAAGATAGCGATAATGATACCTTCAATATAGCAGGATCAAGCAGCTCCCCACATTTCCCTACACAACCCGAACTAGATGACTTAATCAGGGAAAAGGCAGAGATCTTGACATCTCGTTTAAAGGAGTTGCAAGATTTCTGTGTACAGGAAAAAGCATCTAAGTTTTTCCAGTTTCTACAAAGTTTTGGAAGGCAATTTGCTTTGTTACTGCTCTGATGTTGCCAGTCTTTTTGGTGAAATAGGCATTGAGTACAACTCTTCTGAATGGCGTTTATTTATTGACAGCTCCACCACATGATCAATTACACACAACACAATTGGGATGTATGTGGAGACTTCAAAATGCTAGCATTCCTGCTTGGACTACAGGGTGGTTATACAAAGTATTCTTGTTTCCTCTGTCTGTGGGACAGCAGAGCAGATGCAGAACATTAACTCCTGGTACACGCAATGTACTTAACAATTCTCTTGTTCAAAGAGAGAAAATATTGCTTCCTTCACTGCACATAAAGCTTGGGCTTATGAAACAATTCATGAAAACATTAAGCCCACAAAGTGAAGCCTTTAAACATATCCGTTTAATGTTCCCAAACTTATCTGAGGCCAAAGTCAAAGGTGGCATTTTTATTGGGCCACAAATAAGAGAGATGTTGGCATCTGAAGAGTTGGAAAACAAAATGTCAAGTGTTGAAAAAAATGCATGGCAAGCTTTTCGGCTGATAGTAAAAGGGTTTTTGGGCAACAAAAAATGTGAAACTACAAGGAGCTGGCAGAAAATTTAATTGAATGTTATAGAAAACTTGGCTGCAGAATGTCAGTTAAGCTACACTACTTGCATTCGCACCTGGACTTCTTCAGAGAGAATTTGGGAGACGTGAGTGAAGAGCATGGTGAACGGTTTCATCAGGACATTCTAACTATGGAGAACTATCTAACTATCTAACTATCTAACTATCTAACTATCAGGGAAGATGGAGTGAATCTATGATGGGCGACTACGTGTGGAGCTTGATTCGAGGCAGTGCACAAAAGAAAAGCACGTTCAAGCGTTAGTGTTATTGTGTTTAGACGTAGAAAGTGTGTAAAATACACCTGTCGTTCTCATTTTTGGTGATTTTGTTCTATTTGTTCTGATAAATGTAGTACCTATATAACCATATCATTTTTTTATTTTTGGTCAAACATTATTTTTTTTATATATTGGTTAAATTGATGAGATTATAGAAACATGTTTTCCTCATTTATGAGATAAATATTGATGCTAGAACAAAAATGAGGTGATTTTTGTAATCAGCGAATAAAACTACATATACAAACGATAAAAAAATAGGATAAACAAAACTTTCCTAAAATTTTGTTGCCAGTTTAGAAAGTATTGTCAATAATAACTTGAATGTGTTGATGACTACTTTTATGTGTACTAATAATGGAAAGACTAGAATACACCAATAATGACTTTAATATGTACTAATCATGAAAAAAATTAAATATACTACAAATGGCAAGTTTAAAAGGTACATTAATAATGTATTTAACTTTGACAAGTTTAGAAGGTATTGTTAATGATAACTTTAATGTGTACTAATAATCAGAAGTATACTAATAATCAAAGGTAATGAAAAGATTAGAATATACCAATAATTAAAAGTTTTTAAACTTTTAATTATTGGTATATTCTAATCTTTTCATTACCTTCTAAACCTTTGATTATTAGTATACTTCTGATTATTAGTACACATTAAAGTTATCATTAACAATACCTTCTAAACTTGTCAAAGTTAAATACATTATTAATGTACCTTTTAAACTTGCCATTTGTAGTATATAGTTTGTTCAAGATAACTTTAACTTGTACAGTTTACAATATACTACAAAGACAAGTTTAGAAGATCAATGATAAATTCAATATATACTAATAGTAAAAGTTTAGAATATGGTAATAATAACAAATAATGATATTTTAATGTGTGACTGGTTTAGAATATAGTAATAATGAGAAGTTTAGAAGGTAGTTAATATTTTTTTCTCATTATTACAAATTCATAATGCACTAATAACGAAAAGTTTGGAAGATATTATTAATGATAACGTTAATATGTAATGATAAATAAAAATTTGAAATCCAATAATAACTTAAATATGTTATCAAAATGAAAAGTGTAGAATATACTGATAATGAGAAGTTTAGAATAAGTTAATAATGACAATTTGAGAATGTACTTTTAGTGATAACTTTAATGTGTACTAGTAATAGTAACCTTAAAGTGAACTAATAATGACATATTTAGAGTATACTAATAATAAGTTTAGAATATACAAATAAAGACCGGGTAGATACTATCAATGACAACTTTAATGTATACCAATAATGAGATGCTTAGAATATACTAAAAATGACAGTTTTGGAAGGAACTATTAAATTTTATCGTTTTTATATGTAGTAATAATGACAATTTTTGAATATACTAATAATGACAAGTTTAGAAAGTACTATTAATCATAACTTTAGAATGTACTTATACTGAAAAGGTTTAATATACAAATAATAAAACGTTTAGAATAAAAAATAATGAAAAGTTTAGAAGAATCTAATATTGACATGTTTGAAATATAGCAATAATGATAAGTTTAAAAGATCTTATTAATGATAACATAAATGTGTACTAATAATGACATGTAATAATGAGAAGTTTAGAAGGTCCTGTTAATGAAAGTTTATATTAACACAAGTTTAGAATATACTAATAATAACAAGTTGAGAAGTTACTATAACTGTCAATTACAGCATGTACTAAAATGTAGTAATAATGAAAAAATAGAATATACTAATAATGTACATTAAAAATGCATTTAACTTTGACAAGTTTAGAAGGTATTGTTAATAATAACTTTAATATGTACTAATAATCAGAAGTTTACAATATTCTAATAATCAGAGGTTTAGAAGGTACAGATATGTGTACTAATAATGGAAAGATTAGAAATTACCAATTAAAACTTTGAAAGATACTGCTCATGATAACTTTAATTTGTACTAATAATAAGCAAGTTAATAAAGACAAGCTTAGAAGATAAATGATAAATTCAATATATACCAATAGTAAAACACTAATAATAGAAATACTAATAATAAAAGTTTAGAATATGGTAATAATATCAAGTATAGAAGGCACTATTAATGATACTTTAATGTGTGACAGGTTTAGACTATGGTAATAATGAGAAGTTTAGAAGGTAGTATTATTGATAATTTCATAATGCACTAATAATGAAAAGTTTGGAAGATATTATTAATGATAACGTTAATTTGTACTAATAAATAAAAATTTGGAATCTAATGATAATAACTTTAATGTGTTATCAAAATGAAAAGCGTAGAATATACTGATAATGAGAAGTTTAGAATAAGTTAATAATGACAATTTTAGAATGTACTTTTAATGATAACTTGAATGTGTACTAGTAATAGTAACCTTAAATAATGACATATTTAGAGTATACTAATATTAAGTTTAGAATATACAAATAAAGACCGGGAAGGTACTATTAATGACAAATGAGATGCTTAGAATATACTAAAAATGACAGTTTTAGAAGGAACTATTAATGATAACCTAAAAGTTTAGTAATAATGACAAGTTTTGAATATACTAATAATAAAAAGTTCAGAAAGTACTATTAATGATAACTTTAGAATGTACTAATACTGAAAGGTTTGATATACAAATAATAAAAAGTTTAGAATAAAAGATAATGACAAGTTTAGAAGAATCTAATATTGACATGTTTAAAATATAGAAATAATGATAAGATAAGATAAGATAAGATACCATTAATGATAACTTAAATGTGTACTAATAATGAAAATTTATAATATACTAATTAAGATAAGTTTAGAATATATTAATGATAAGTTGAGGAGTTACTATAACTATTAACTATAATGTGTATTAATAATGACAAGTTTAGAAGGTACTATTAATGATAACTTTAAAATTTAGAATATAATAATAATGAGTTTAGAAAGTACGCTAATATGTACTAATATAGACAAGTTTAAAATATACATATAAAGAAAGTTGATAAGGTACTATTTAAAGTAATAATGAAAAAATTAGATTATACTAACACAGACAAGTTTAGAATCTAACAATAAAAACAAGATTAGAAGGTATCTGTAAAGATAACTTTAATGCGTACTAATAATGATAAATTTAGAATATACTAATAATGAAGAATGTGAATATACAATTAATAATATTTTTATTGTGTATAATAATAACAAAAAAGAAGTTTAGAAGCTACTATTAATGATGACTAATTTGTACTAATAATGACACGTTTAGAATACACTAATAATGAAAGGCTTCATATATTAGTAATGACAAATTTAGAAGGTATTGTTAATTTAGAGCATACTAATCATAAAAGTTTAGAATATGGGAAGAGTGACAACGTACTATAAATAATAACTTTAATGTGTACCAATATTGACAAATTTAGAATATACTAAATGATAAGTTTAAGAGTGCCTATTAATGATAAGTTTAAGAGTGCCTATTAATGATAACTTTAATATGTACTAATAATGACACGTAATAATAAGAAGTTTAGCTGTTAATGAAAACTTTAATGTGTACTAATAATGTGTGTGTGTGTGTGTGTGTGTGTGTGTGTGTGTGTGTGTGTGTGTGTGTGTGTGTGTGTGTGTGTGTGTGTGTGTGTGTGTGTGTGTGTGTGTGTGTGTGTGTGTGTGTGTGTGTGTGTGTGTGTGTGTGTGTGTGTGTGTGTGTGTGTGTGTGTGTGTGTGTGTGTGTGTGTGTGTGTGTGTGTGTGTGTGTGTGTGTGTGTGTGTGTGTGTGTGTGTGTGTGTGTGTGTATGTGTGTGTTCTTTCCATGTGTCCAAACCATCCTAACATTCTTTCAGCAACCCTATCTCCCAGCTCCCTTTCCACCCCCATTTTCCTCCTCACCTCCTCATTTCTCACTCTATCTAGCCTAGTAATCCTCATCATACTTCTCAGACACCTCATCTCAAACACATTCAAACTCCTTCTCTCTTCTTCTCTTGTGTTCCATGTTTCTGCCCCATACAGTCTCCTCTTAGCATCCATTCCCAAATGTCTATTCCTCATTACACTCTTTAATCCACCAAGGCATTTACTCGCTTCTCTCAATCTACATTCTACCTCCACCTTTACTCCACCTCTCCCTTCCACATTTGCACCCAAGTATCTAAAACTATCCACTTCCTCCAGTCGCTCTCCCTTAATGCTCACTTCCAGTCTACTGCCACTTTCATCACCTTACTTTTACCCACATTTATCTTTAGCTTTCTTCAATCACATACTCTCCCAAACTCTGCCACCAACTTCCTCAATCCCTCCTCCGATCAGGCCACAAGCACAGTCTGGTCCGCAAACAACAACTGGTTCACCTCCCACTTTTCTCCATTTCTCCATTTTCTTTGACCATCTCCAATCCCTTGCCCACTACCCTTGCATTTACCTCTCGCACCACCCCATCCATGTATAAGTTGAACAGCCAGGGTAACATAACGCATCCTTGACGAAGTCCTACCTTTACTTCAAACCACTCACTCTCTCCATTTCTAATCCTGACACAAGCTCTACTATTCTCATAAAAACTCTTGAGAGCTCCTAAAAGTTTTCCTCCTATACCGTATATCTTCATAACCTCCCACAGTGCCTTTCTGTCTACCCTATCATAAGCCTTTTCCAGATCCATAAAAGCCCAAAACAAATCCTTCCCCTTTCCTATAGCTTTCTCACATATCTGTCTTACCACAAAGATCTGATCTACACAACCTCTACCTGTCCTAAATCCACACTGCTCCTCACCAATTACTCCATCTGTTCCTCTCCTAATCCTCTCAACCAAGATCCTCCCATAAGCCTTCCCAACTACACTCAACAAGCTAATCCCTCTGAAACTACTACATTCACACTTGTCCCCTTTCCCCTTGTAAAGCGGAACTATACAGGCACTCCTCCAGTCCTCCGGCACTCTACCCTCTCTCCAACAAACATTAAATAACCTCACCAACCAGTCCACCTTTTTCAGACATTCCGCATGGCATCCATCCTTCACCTCATCCTTCCTCCATTCTCCTCATTCATCACTCTCATTTTCTTCGCACTTCTCACTGCAGCAATCTTTCCTTCCCTATCCTCCTTCACATTAAGCAACTCCCGAAAATATTCTGCCCATCTTCCCCTTACTGCCTTTATCATCTGCCATTATCATCTCTCCATCTGCACTTATCAATAATAACACCTTCCAAACTTGCCAATATTAGTGTATTTTAAACTTTTCTTTATTTTTATAATATAAAATCGTCGTTATTGATACATATTAAAACTATTATTAGTAGTATCTCCTAAACTTGTATTATCAGTACAGTACCTTCTAAACAACATTATCAGTATATTCTAAACTTGTCATTATCAGTACACATTAACGTTATTATCAATATTACCTTCTTAACTTGACATCATTAGTATAGTATAAACTTGCCATATTAGTACACATTAGATTGATTATTAATAGTATATTCTAAAATTGTCATTATCAGTATATTCTTAACTTGTCATTATTATTACACATTAAATTTATCATTAGACATACCTTCTAAACTTTTCATTATTAGGACCTCGTATACTTATCATTATTGGTATATTCTAAACTTGGCAAAACTAATATAATCCAAATTTTATCATTTTTCTAAATTTGTCATTATTGCTATATTCTAAACTTGTGAGTATTAGTACATGTTAAAGTAGTAGTGTCTTCTAAACATGACATTGTTAGTTTATTCAAAACAAATCATTGATAGTATTAGTATTTTCTAAAATTTGCATTATTAATATAATTCAAACGTGTCATTACACATTAACGTTATCATTAACCTTCTAAACATGACATTATTGCTGTTTTTTAACTTTTATTTATTAGTATTTTATAAACATGTAGTAGTATCCTTTTAAACTTGTTATTATTTGTATATTCTAGTATTACTAGTACACGTTAACAGTACCTTCTACCTTAACAGTAACTTGACATCATAAGTATATTATACACATGTAATCATTCTAAAGTATATTCTAAATTTGTCATTATTACTATATTCTAAATTTGTCATTGTTAGCAGACATTAAAGTTATCATTAAAAATACCTTCCTAATTTTTCATTATTTGGATATTATAAACCTCTTATTAGAACACATTAAAATTATCGTTCTTAAGATATTATAACCTTGTCATCAATAGTACATTATTGTGATTATTAGTACAAATTAAATATATCATTAATAGATCCGTCTACGCATTAAAGTACATTAAAGTTATAATTGATCGTACCTTTTAAACTTCTGATTATTAGTATATTCTAAACATGTTATTAGTGCACATTAAAGTCATCTTAGTAACTTCTAAACATGACATTATTTATTCATAGAACGGTCTAAATTTGTCATTATTAGTATGTTCTAAACTTGTCCTTATTTGTTCAAATTAAAGTTATATCTGATAGCACCTTCTAAACTTATAATTGTGAGTATATTCTTAATTATTAATGCACATTAAAGTTACTATTAGTAGTACCTTTTAAATTTGTCATTATTAGGACACATTAAAAATTTCCTTAATGGTACATTGTAAGCTTGTCATTATTAGTATATTCTAAACATGTAGACACTAAAGTTATCATCAATACTGCATTCTAAACTTCTCATTTTAATATAAGCACTGTTAGTATTTTCTAAACTTTTCATTATTATTACACATTAATGTAATTAATAGTACCTTCTAAACTTCTCAATGTAGGTATATTCTAAACATGCCATTGTTAGTATATTATAACTTCATTTTTAGAATACCTTATAGCTATCCTTCTAAACCTGTTACTATTTGTATATTCTAAACTTATCATAATTAGTAGACAGGAAACTTTCATTTTTAAAAAGTTGCTATTATATGATCAACTTTTCATTAATAATAGAAATTAAAGTTTTTTTTTGTTAGTACCTTCTAAACTTATCACTATTGGTATATTCTAAAATTCTTATTATTACCTTCAGAACCTTCAGTGCCTTCAGAACCTATATATTAGTATATTCTAAGCTTGTCATTAGATTTATCACTAATAGTACCTTCATTATTATTATATTATAGTTAACAGTTATAGTAACTTCTCAACTTGTTATTATTAGCATATTCTAAAGTTGTCTTAGTTAGTATATTGTAAACTTTCATTATTAGTACACATGAAAGTTTTCATTAACAGTACTTTCTAAACTTCTCATTATTACGTGTCATTGTTTCTACATATTTAAGCTATCATTAATAGGATCCTTTAAACTTATCATTATTGCTATATTTTAAACATGTGAGTATTATATTCTTCTAAACTTGTCATTATTTTCTATTCTAAACGTTTTATTACTTGTATTTCATTAACAGTACCTTCTAAACTTGTCACTATTGGTACACTTTAAAGTTATCATTAATAGAATATTCTTTAAATTTCATTATTAGGATATTTTAAACTTGTCATTAACAGTACAATTAAAGTTATCATTAATAGTATCTTTAATCTGATCATTATTAGTATGTTCTATAATTATCATTATAAGTATTAGTTATCATCAACAGTATCTTGTAAACTTAATATTAGTACCATTAGTACCATTAGTACCATTAACAGTACTTTCTAAACTTGTCATTATTAGTATATTACAAACTTACCCATAATAGTATATTCTCAACTTTCATAATTAGTACACATTAGTAGCTTCCAAACTTGTATAAACTTGTATATTCTATAGTTGTCACTCTTACTACATATCTAAGTTATTATTAAAAGAATCTTCTGATCTTGTCGTTATTGGTATATCATAAACTTGTCATTAATAGCACTCGTTAACACCATAATCTTAACCTGTCATTATTAGTACACATTAAAGTTTTATTAGTTGTACCTAAAAAGTGTCATTAATCGTATATTTTAAACTTATCATTACTAGAACATATTAAAGTTATCATTGATAATTCCTTTTCAACTTGTCATTATTAGTATAATTCAAACATTAATTAGTAATCATTATTAGTGTCCTAATAATACAAGGTTATCATAACTATTATCGTCTAAGCTTACCATTAGTATATTCTAAACATGTCATTATTCTATATTTGTCATTCTTAGTATATGCTAAGCTCGTTAGTATTAGTACACACTAAATTTATCATTAATAATACCTTCTAACTTCGTTATTATTGGTATATTCTAAACTTGCCATTACATAATTAGCATATTCTAAATTACATAAATTACATAAATTACATAAATTACATAAATTACATAATTAGCATATTCTAAATTTGTCATTATTAGTATATTCTACATTTGTCATTATTTTATGTTTAAACCCTCATTATTTCTTGTCATTGTTCTTATATTCAAAACATATCAGTATTAGTAAATACTAAACAAATCTTTTTTGGTATTCAAAACTTGTCATTATTAGAGCACATTAAAGTTATCATTATTAGGACCTTGTATATTCTAAACTTGGCAATACTAAACTTGGCAATACTAAACTTGGCAATACTAAACTAATATATTCTTAAGTTTATCATTATTCTAAACATATTCTAAACCTGACATTATTAGCATATTCTAAATTTGTCACTAATAATGGTCCTAATAATGATAGCTTTAATGTGTACTAATAATGACAAGTTTAGAATAATAAAGAAGATGTTTTTCGAATAAACGAACAAGGACAACTTTAGAAAGTATTGTTAATGATAACTTTAACATGTACTAATAAAGAGAAGCTTTTAATGATAACTTAGATATGTGTTAATAATAACAAGTTTATAATATACAAATTTTGACAAGTGCAGAGGTGTACTATTGATAATGAATTGAATGTGTACTAAAATGACAAATTCAGAAAGATAATATTAATGATACTAATGATACTTTAATGATACTAATGATACTAATGATAATAATGATACTAATGATGCTTTAGAGATACTATTAATGATAGCTTTAATGTGTAGCTACAAAGACAAGTACTATTAATGATAACTTTAATGTGTACTAATAATGACAAGTTTAAAATGCAGTAACAATGACAAGTTCAGAAAGTTCTATTACTGTAAACTTTAATAAAATCCAATATTGACAAATCTAGAAAACACCAATAATGAGAAGTTTAAATTATACTAAAAATGAGATGTTTAGAAGGTACTATTAATGAAAACTTACATGGCAAATGGCAAATGACGACAAATTTAGAACATACTAATGAAAAGTTAAGAAACTACTATTAATGATAACTTCAATGTGTACAAATACTATCAAGATTATGATATGCTAATAATCACAAATTTGAAAGGTACAGTAAAATATATATAAAAAAATGGCATGTTTAGAAGAAAACTTTAGAAGATAAATTTAGAATAGACTGATAATGACAAGTTTAATATTATAATAATGGCGATTTTAAAAGGTGCTAATATGTGGTAATGTGGTAATATTGACAAGTTTAGAATACATTAAAAATAGCATTTTTGTAATATACAAGTATAGATAACTTTTAGAAGGTACTATTAATGATAACTTTAATGTGTACTAATATAAACAAAGCACTAAGTTTAGAAGGTACTATAATTGATAACGTTAACTTGTACTAATAAAGACAAGCTTGGAATATACTAATAATGCCAAGTTTAGAAGGTACTATTAAGGATAACTTTAATGTCTATTAATAGTGATAAGTTTAGTATATACTATTAATGAGAAGTTTAGAATATGACAAAGTATAATTTAATTTTTAATAAAATGGGAAATTTAGAAAGAAAACGTATAGCGTACTAATACGTATATGTAATAAATTACTTTAATGAGTACTAATAGTGAAAATTTTACAAAATACTAGTAATGGCATGTTTAGAATATTTTAACAAGTTTAGAATATACTAAGAATATCCTCTACAATTGCCATTATTAGTGCATATTAAAGTTATCATTAATAGTGCTTTCTAAACATCTAATTATCTTTCATATTCTAAGCTATTGGTACACTTTAAAGTTATTATTAGTAGAATGTTCTAAAATTTCATTATTAGTATATTCTGAAATTGTCATTAATGGTACACATTAAAGTTATCTTTAATCTGATCATTATTTGTATTGTAAACTTATTATTAGTATGTTCTCAACTTGTTCTTATAAGTATATTCTTAACGTATTCATTAAACTTACCATTAATAGTACTTTCTAAACTTGTCATTATTAGTATATTATAAACTTACCCATAATAGTATATTTCAACTTTCATAATATTTTCTAATATTTGTTATTATCAGTATCCTCCACAATTGCCATTATTAGTGCATATCAAAGTTATCATTAAACTTATCGATATTAGTATATTCTACACATGTGATTATGAGTACATATTAGAGTTATCATTAATAGTACTTTCTCAACATGTACTTGCACATTCTAAGGTTGCCACTATTGGTACACTTTCAAGTTATCATTAATAAAAGATTCTAAAATTTCATTATTAGTATATTCTAAACTTGTCATTAATAGTATCTTTAATATGATCATTATTAGCATGTTCTATAATCATCATTATTAGTATTAGTTATTATTAAGAGTATCTTGTAAACTTGTCATTATTAGTATCTTCTATACATGTCATTATAAGTATATTCTTAACGTATCATAATCATTATACATTAAACTTACCATTAATAGTATTTTCTAAACTTGTCATTATTAGTATGTTATAAACTTACCCGTATATTCTTAACTTTTATAATTAGTGCACATTAATGTTATCATTTTAGGAGATTCCAAACTTGTATACTCTAAAGTTTTCATTCTTAGTACATATTTGAGTTATTATCAAAAGAATCTTCTGATTTTGTCGTTATTGGTATATCCTAAACTTGCACTCGTTAAAATTATCATTAATACCATAATCTTAATTTGACATTATTAGTACACATTAAAGTTTTCTATTAGAAGTACCTAAAAGTGTCATTAATCGTATATTCTAAACTTGTCATTACTAGGACATATTAAAGTTATCATTGATAATTCCTTTTCAACTTGTCATTACTAGTATAATTCAAACATTAATTGTTAATCATTATTAGTGTATTCTGAACTTGTTATTATTAGTCATTATTCAAAAACTCTAAACTTTTCCTTATTAGTACACATTAATGTTTCAATTAATTGTACCTTTTAAATATGACATTATGACACATTAAACTTGTCATTATTAGTATATTCTAAACTTTCTTTAATAGTACTCGTTAAAGATATTGCTAAGAGAATCTTAATCTTGTCAGTATCAATACACATTAAAGTTATTATTACTATTATATTCTAATCTTGACATTATTACAACGAAATATAATTATCAAAAGTACAGATTATTACCACATTCTAAATTTGACATTATTTGTGCAAATAAGATTTATTATTAATCGCACACTTCTTATTATCAGTATATTCTAAATTTGTTATTATTAGTAAACATTGAAGTTATCTAAACTTGTCATCATTAGTATATTCTAGACATGTCATTATTAGTATATTCTAATAATTATTCTAAATAGTATTCTAAATAGTATCTTCTAAATCTGTCATTATTATAATGTTCTAAACTTGTCATTATAAGACATCATTAATAGTACCTTTTAAACCTGTCTTGACAGTATTAGTACACATTGAAGTTATCATTAAATTTCTTAACTTTTCATTAGTATGTTCTAAATTCGTCATTTGCCATTTGCCATATAAGTTATCATTAATAGTACCTTCTAAACATATTTTTAGTATAGTTTAAACTTCTCATTATTGGTATTTTTTAAATTTGTCAATATTGAAATTTATTAAAGTTTATATTAATGGAACTTTCTGAACTTGTCATTGTTAATGCATTTTAAACTTGTCATTATTAGTACACATTAAAGCTATCATTAATAGTACTTTATAAACTTATCTTTGTAACTACATATTAAAGTTATCATTAATAGTATCTTTCTAAATTTGTCATTTTAGTACACATTCAATTCATTATCAATAGTACCCTCTGCACTTGTCAATTTTTGTATATTATAAACTTGTTATTATTAACACATATCTGAGTTATCATTAAAAGATTCTCTTTATTAGTACACGTTTAAGTTATCATTAACAGTACTTTCTAAAGTTGTCCTACAAAATACTAGTAATGGCAAGTTTAGAATATACTTTTAATGATAACTTTAATATGCACTAATATGCACAAGTGTAGAATATACTAAGAATAACATGCTCAGTCGGAACTATTGATAACTTTAATGTGAGAAGTTTAGAATATACTAATAATGAATATTATCGATAGTACTATTAATGATATATATAATGCGTACTAAAAATTATGATGTAGAAAATGATATTTACAATAACTTTAACATGTTTTAATAATGATAATTTTAGAAGGTTTTTAGAAGGCTTTGATATGTACAAATATTGAATGATTTAGAACATACAAATAATGACAGCTAAAAAACATACAAATAATGAGAAGTTTAGAAGGTATCCATTATAAATTTGATTTGTACTAATAATAACAACTATAGAATATCCTGATAATGTGTATTGATAAGGACAAATTTATAATATTCTCATTATGACAAGCTTAGAAGGTATTGTTAATAATAACTTTAATGTGTATTAGTAATAACAAGTTTAGAATATAATGACAAGTTTAGAAGGTACTATTGCAAGATAACTTTAATGTGCACTAATAATGACAAAAAAAATAGAATATGCTAATACTGGCAAGTTTGTAATATACAAATGATGTCAAGTTTAGAAGGTCTTATTAATAATAGCTTTAATGTGTACTAATAATGACAAGTTTACAATATACGTATAATGGAAGATACAGTTGATAACTTTTATGTGCACTAATAATGGAAAGACTAGAATATACCAATAATTACTTTGATATGTACTAATCATGAAAAAGAATAGATATACTAAAAATGGCAAGTTTGTAATATCCTAATAATGACAAGTTTAAAAGGTACATTAATAACACTGTGCAACAAATTTTTGTTTATGTAAAGTTTGGTATGTTTATATACTAAATTTGACATGCTGATTACGAATGTGACCTTGGTTTTGCCATAATGTCAATATTTTTTTTTATAAATGAGATATCACACATTTTCATATTTATAGGGTAATTTTTCGGAATTTCTGTTCTAAAAAGAACATTTGCCACTTTGATTATGAAGCGAGCACAGCTGCAACACACAGGAACGCGCCACTGCAGCGTCAGTGTTGCTTGAACTGTCATAGAGTGAGATGCGTTGCGTTGAGACGTGCTTACGTTACTTTTTGTGGATCATATGTTCGATTCTCTATTGTTATGTTACTATATTTGTAAATGCTTAGGTATTTCACTGTGTAATCTAGTTAGCAAGTGAATGCTTAATTCCCTTTGCTATAGCACGTGTTTTTGTCTTTTCAGATTGTATAGTTATGGCTACCAAAAGCAGATCTTGCCGTTTGTCTCCAGACTCTTTCTGTTTTGTCTGCGGATATTACATCAGCCCCAAGCAGACCAAACACACGATTGTACAGGTATCAAAGTGTTTCATTGCTTATGAGGCTTATTTTGGCATGCCTATGGGTGATCAGGACATACCATGGGCACCTCATGTATGCTGTAGAAGTTGTCGGTCAACCTTGGAAGGGTGGTTACGTGGCAGTCGCAAGTGTATGCCATTCGCAATTCCTCGCATTTGGAGAGAACCAACTAACCACCATGATGACTGTTACTTTTGCATTGTCGACATATCTAAGTACAAGATGGGTAAAGATAGAAGAACTGCTGTTGTATATCCGAACATTCCATCTTCTATTGCTCCCGTGCCACATTGTGAAGATTTACCTATTTCAACTCCTCCTTCCATATCCGTGATTGCAGAAACTGATGAATCTGAAGATAGCGATAATGATACCTTCAATATAGCAGGATCAAGCAGCTCCCCACATTTCCCTACACAACCCGAACTAGATGACTTAATCAGGGAAAAGGCAGAGATCTTGACATCTCGTTTAAAGGAGTTGCAAGATTTCTGTGTACAGGAAAAAGCATCTAAGTTTTTCCAGTTTCTACAAAGTTTTGGAAGGCAATTTGCTTTGTTACTGCTCTGATGTTGCCAGTCTTTTTGGTGAAATAGGCATTGAGTACAACTCTTCTGAATGGCGTTTATTTATTGACAGCTCCACCACATGATCAATTACACACAACACAATTGGGATGTATGTGGAGACTTCAAAATGCTAGCATTCCTGCTTGGACTACAGGGTGGTTATACAAAGTATTCTTGTTTCCTCTGTCTGTGGGACAGCAGAGCAGATGCAGAACATTAACTCCTGGTACACGCAATGTACTTAACAATTCTCTTGTTCAAAGAGAGAAAATATTGCTTCCTTCACTGCACATAAAGCTTGGGCTTATGAAACAATTCATGAAAACATTAAGCCCACAAAGTGAAGCCTTTAAACATATCCGTTTAATGTTCCCAAACTTATCTGAGGCCAAAGTCAAAGGTGGCATTTTTATTGGGCCACAAATAAGAGAGATGTTGGCATCTGAAGAGTTGGAAAACAAAATGTCAAGTGTTGAAAAAAATGCATGGCAAGCTTTTCGGCTGATAGTAAAAGGGTTTTTGGGCAACAAAAAATGTGAAACTACAAGGAGCTGGCAGAAAATTTAATTGAATGTTATAGAAAACTTGGCTGCAGAATGTCAGTTAAGCTACACTACTTGCATTCGCACCTGGACTTCTTCAGAGAGAATTTGGGAGACGTGAGTGAAGAGCATGGTGAACGGTTTCATCAGGACATTCTAACTATGGAGAACTATCTAACTATCTAACTATCTAACTATCTAACTATCAGGGAAGATGGAGTGAATCTATGATGGGCGACTACGTGTGGAGCTTGATTCGAGGCAGTGCACAAAAGAAAAGCACGTTCAAGCGTTAGTGTTATTGTGTTTAGACGTAGAAAGTGTGTAAAATACACCTGTCGTTCTCATTTTTGGTGATTTTGTTCTATTTGTTCTGATAAATGTAGTACCTATATAACCATATCATTTTTTTATTTTTGGTCAAACATTATTTTTTTTATATATTGGTTAAATTGATGAGATTATAGAAACATGTTTTCCTCATTTATGAGATAAATATTGATGCTAGAACAAAAATGAGGTGATTTTTGTAATCAGCGAATAAAACTACATATACAAACGATAAAAAAATAAGATAAACAAAACTTTCCTAAAATTTTGTTGACAGTTTAGAAGGTATTGTCAATAATAACTTGAATGTGTTGATGACTACTTTTATGTGTACTAATAATGGAAAGACTAGAATACACCAATAATGACTTTAATATGTACTAATCATGAAAAAAATTAAATATACTACAAATGGCAAGTTTAAAAGGTACATTAATAATGTATTTAACTTTGACAAGTTTAGAAGGTATTGTTAATGATAACTTTAATGTGTACTAATAATCAGAAGTATACTAATAATCAAAGGTAATGAAAAGATTAGAATATACCAATAATTAAAAGTTTTTAAACTTTTAATTATTGGTATATTCTAATCTTTTCATTACCTTCTAAACCTTTGATTATTAGTATACTTCTGATTATTAGTACACATTAAAGTTATCATTAACAATACCTTCTAAACTTGTCAAAGTTAAATACATTATTAATGTACCTTTTAAACTTGCCATTTGTAGTATATAGTTTGTTCAAGATAACTTTAACTTGTACAAGTTTACAATATACTAAACAAGACAAGTTTAGAAGATGAATGATAAATTCAATATATACTAATAATAAAAAGTTTAGAATATGGTGATAATAACAAATAATGATATTTTAATGTGTGACTGGTTTAGAATATAGTAATAATGAGAAGTTTAGAAGGTAGTTAATATTTTTTTCTCATTATTACAAATTCATAATGCACTAATAACGAAAAGTTTGGAAGATATTATTAATGATAACGTTAATATGTAATGATAAATAAAAATTTGAAATCCAATAATAACTTAAATATGTTATCAAAATGAAAAGTGTAGAATATACTGATAATGAGAAGTTTAGAATAAGTTAATAATGACAATTTGAGAATGTACTTTTAGTGATAACTTTAATGTGTACTAGTAATAGTAACCTTAAAGTGAACTAATAATGACATATTTAGAGTATACTAATAATAAGTTTAGAATATACAAATAAAGACCGGGTAGATACTATCAATGACAACTTTAATGTATACCAATAATGAGATGCTTAGAATATACTAAAAATGACAGTTTTGGAAGGAACTATTAAATTTTATCGTTTTTATATGTAGTAATAATGACAATTTTTGAATATACTAATAATGACAAGTTTAGAAAGTACTATTAATCATAACTTTAGAATGTACTTATACTGAAAAGGTTTAATATACAAATAATAAAACGTTTAGAATAAAAAATAATGAAAAGTTTAGAAGAATCTAATATTGACATGTTTGAAATATAGCAATAATGATAAGTTTAAAAGATCTTATTAATGATAACATAAATGTGTACTAATAATGACATGTAATAATGAGAAGTTTAGAAGGTCCTGTTAATGAAAGTTTATATTAACACAAGTTTAGAATATACTAATAATAACAAGTTGAGAAGTTACTATAACTGTCAATTACAGCATGTACTAAAATGTAGTAATAATGAAAAAATAGAATATACTAATAATGTACATTAAAAATGCATTTAACTTTGACAAGTTTAGAAGGTATTGTTAATAATAACTTTAATATGTACTAATAATCAGAAGTTTACAATATTCTAATAATCAGAGGTTTAGAAGGTACAGATATGTGTACTAATAATGGAAAGATTAGAAATTACCAATTAAAACTTTGAAAGATACTGCTCATGATAACTTTAATTTGTACTAATAATAAGCAAGTTAATAAAGACAAGCTTAGAAGATAAATGATAAATTCAATATATACCAATAGTAAAACACTAATAATAGAAATACTAATAATAAAAGTTTAGAATATGGTAATAATATCAAGTATAGAAGGCACTATTAATGATACTTTAATGTGTGACAGGTTTAGACTATGGTAATAATGAGAAGTTTAGAAGGTAGTATTATTGATAATTTCATAATGCACTAATAATGAAAAGTTTGGAAGATATTATTAATGATAACGTTAATTTGTACTAATAAATAAAAATTTGGAATCTAATGATAATAACTTTAATGTGTTATCAAAATGAAAAGCGTAGAATATACTGATAATGAGAAGTTTAGAATAAGTTAATAATGACAATTTTAGAATGTACTTTTAATGATAACTTGAATGTGTACTAGTAGTAGTAACCTTAAATAATGACATATTTAGAGTATACTAATATTAAGTTTAGAATATACAAATAAAGACCGGGAAGGTACTATTAATGACAACTTAATAGTAATGAGATGCTTAGAATATACTAAAAATTACAGTTTTAGAAGGAACTATTAATGATAACCTTAAAGTTAAGTAATAATGACAAGTTTTGAATATACTAATAATAACAAGTTTAGAAAGTACTATTAATGATAACTTTAGAATGTACTAATACTGAAAGGTTTGATATACAAATAATAAAAAGTTTAGAATAAAAGATAATGACAAGTTTAGAAGAATCTAATATTGACATGTTTAAAATATAGAAATAATGATAAGATAAGATAAGATAAGATACCATTAATGATAACTTAAATGTGTACTAATAATGAAAATTTATAATATACTAATTAAGATAAGTTTAGAATATATTAATGATAAGTTGAGGAGTTACTATAACTATTAACTATAATGTGTATTAATAATGACAAGTTTAGAAGGTACTATTAATGATAACTTTAAAATTTAGAATATAATAATAATGAGTTTAGAAAGTACGCTAATATGTACTAATATAGACAAGTTTAAAATATACATATAAAGAAAGTTGATAAGGTACTATTTAAAGTAATAATGAAAAAATTAGATTATACTAACACAGACAAGTTTAGAATCTAACAATAAAAACAAGATTAGAAGGTATCTGTATAGATAACTTTAATGCGTACTAATAATGATAAATTTAGAATATACTAATAATGAAGAATGTGAATATACAATTAATAATATTTTTATTGTGTATAATAATAACAAAAAAGAAGTTTAGAAGCTACTATTAATGATGACTAATTTGTACTAATAATGACACGTTTAGAATACACTAATAATGAAAGGCTTCATATATTAGTAATGACAAATTTAGAAGGTATTGTTAATTTAGAGCATACTAATCATAAAAGTTTAGAATATGGGAAGAGTGACAACGTACTATAAATAATAACTTTAATGTGTACCAATATTGACAAATTTAGAATATACTAAATGATAAGTTTAAGAGTGCCTATTAATGATAAGTTTAAGAGTGCCTATTAATGATAACTTTAATATGTACTAATAATGACACGTAATAATAAGAAGTTTAGCTGTTAATGAAAACTTTAATGTGTACTAATAATGTGTGTGTGTGTGTGTGTGTGTGTGTGTGTGTGTGTGTGTGTGTGTGTGTGTGTGTGTGTGTGTGTGTGTGTGTGTGTGTGTGTGTGTGTGTGTGTGTGTGTGTGTGTGTGTGTGTGTGTGTGTGTGTGTGTGTGTGTGTGTGTGTGTGTGTGTGTGTGTGTGTGTGTGTGTGTGTGTGTGTGTGTGTGTGTGTGTGTGTGTGTGTGTGTGTGTGTGTGTGTGTGTGTGTGTGTGTGTGTGTGTGTGTGTGTGTGTGTGTGTGTGTGTGTGTGTGTGTGTGTATGTGTGTGTTCTTTCCATGTGTCCAAACCATCCTAACATTCTTTCATCAACCCTATCTCCCAGCTCCCTTTCCACCCCCATTTTCCTCCTCACCTCCTCATTTCTCACTCTATCTAGCCTAGTAATCCTCATCATACTTCTCAGACACCTCATCTCAAACACATTCAAACTCCTTCTCTCTTCTTCTCTTGTGTTCCATGTTTCTGCCCCATACAGTCTCCTCTTAGCATCCATTCCCAAATGTCTATTCCTCATTACACTCTTTAATCCACCAAGGCATTTACTCGCTTCTCTCAATCTACATTCTACCTCCACCTTTACTCCACCTCTCCCTTCCACATTTGCACCCAAGTATCTAAAACTATCCACTTCCTCCAGTCGCTCTCCCTTAATGCTCACTTCCAGTCTACTGCCACTTTCATCACCTTACTTTTACCCACATTTATCTTTAGCTTTCTTCAATCACATACTCTCCCAAACTCTGCCACCAACTTCCTCAATCCCTCCTCCGATCAGGCCACAAGCACAGTCTGGTCCGCAAACAACAACTGGTTCACCTCCCACTTTTCTCCATTTCTCCATTTTCTTTGACCATCTCCAATCCCTTGCCCACTACCCTTGCATTTACCTCTCGCACCACCCCATCCATGTATAAGTTGAACAGCCAGGGTAACATAACGCATCCTTGACGAAGTCCTACCTTTACTTCAAACCACTCACTCTCTCCATTTCTAATCCTGACACAAGCTCTACTATTCTCATAAAAACTCTTGAGAGCTCCTAAAAGTTTTCCTCCTATACCGTATATCTTCATAACCTCCCACAGTGCCTTTCTGTCTACCCTATCATAAGCCTTTTCCAGATCCATAAAAGCCCAAAACAAATCCTTCCCCTTTCCTATAGCTTTCTCACATATCTGTCTTACCACAAAGATCTGATCTACACAACCTCTACCTGTCCTAAATCCACACTGCTCCTCACCAATTACTCCATCTGTTCCTCTCCTAATCCTCTCAACCAAGATCCTCCCATAAGCCTTCCCAACTACACTCAACAAGCTAATCCCTCTGAAACTACTACATTCACACTTGTCCCCTTTCCCCTTGTAAAGCGGAACTATACAGGCACTCCTCCAGTCCTCCGGCACTCTACCCTCTCTCCAACAAACATTAAATAACCTCACCAACCAGTCCACCTTTTTCAGACATTCCGCATGGCATCCATCCTTCACCTCATCCTTCCTCCATTCTCCTCATTCATCACTCTCATTTTCTTCGCACTTCTCACTGCAGCAATCTTTCCTTCCCTATCCTCCTTCACATTAAGCAACTCCCGAAAATATTCTGCCCATCTTCCCCTTACTGCCTTTATCATCTGCCATTATCATCTCTCCATCTGCACTTATCAATAATAACACCTTCCAAACTTGCCAATATTAGTGTATTTTAAACTTTTCTTTATTTTTATAATATAAAATCGTCGTTATTGATACATATTAAAACTATTATTAGTAGTATCTCCTAAACTTGTATTATCAGTACAGTACCTTCTAAACAACATTATCAGTATATTCTAAACTTGTCATTATCAGTACACATTAACGTTATTATCAATATTACCTTCTTAACTTGACATCATTAGTATAGTATAAACTTGCCATATTAGTACACATTAGATTGATTATTAATAGTATATTCTAAAATTGTCATTATCAGTATATTCTTAACTTGTCATTATTATTACACATTAAATTTATCATTAGACATACCTTCTAAACTTTTCATTATTAGGACCTCGTATACTTATCATTATTGGTATATTCTAAACTTGGCAAAACTAATATAATCCAAATTTTATCATTTTTCTAAATTTGTCATTATTGCTATATTCTAAACTTGTGAGTATTAGTACATGTTAAAGTAGTAGTGTCTTCTAAACATGACATTGTTAGTTTATTCAAAACAAATCATTGATAGTATTAGTATTTTCTAAAATTTGCATTATTAATATAATTCAAACGTGTCATTACACATTAACGTTATCATTAACCTTCTAAACATGACATTATTGCTGTTTTTTAACTTTTATTTATTAGTATTTTATAAACATGTAGTAGTATCCTTTTAAACTTGTTATTATTTGTATATTCTAGTATTACTAGTACACGTTAACAGTACCTTCTACCTTAACAGTAACTTGACATCATAAGTATATTATACACATGTAATCATTCTAAAGTATATTCTAAATTTGTCATTATTACTATATTCTAAATTTGTCATTGTTAGCAGACATTAAAGTTATCATTAAAAATACCTTCCTAATTTTTCATTATTTGGATATTATAAACCTCTTATTAGAACACATTAAAATTATCGTTCTTAAGATATTATAACCTTGTCATCAATAGTACATTATTGTGATTATTAGTACAAATTAAATATATCATTAATAGATCCGTCTACGCATTAAAGTACATTAAAGTTATAATTGATCGTACCTTTTTCTTATTATTAGTATATTCTAAACATGTTATTAGTGCACATTAAAGTCATCTTAGTAACTTCTAAACATGACATTATTTATTCATAGAACGGTCTAAATTTGTCATTATTAGTATGTTCTAAACTTGTCCTTATTTGTTCAAATTAAAGTTATATCTGATAGCACCTTCTAAACTTATAA
The DNA here is from genome assembly GCF_046742065.1 of Oratosquilla oratoria. Lineage (NCBI taxonomy): Eukaryota > Metazoa > Arthropoda > Malacostraca > Stomatopoda > Squillidae > Oratosquilla > Oratosquilla oratoria. The sequence goes on along the minus strand of NC_134816.1, from coordinate 2,971,798 downwards.
TTGTGAGTATATTCTTAATTATTAATACACATTAAAGTTACTATTAGTAGTACCTTTTAAATTTGTCATTATTAGGACACATTAAAATTTTCCTTAATGGTACATTGTAAGCTTGTCATTATTAGTATATTCTAAACATGTAGACACTAAAGTTATCATCAATACTGCATTCTAAACTTCTCATTTTAATATAAGCACTGTTAGTATTTTCTAAACTTTTCATTATTATTACACATTAATGTAATTAATAGTACCTTCTAAACTTCTCAATGTAGGTATATTCTAAACATGCCATTGTTAGTATATTATAACTTCATTTTTAGAATACCTTATAGCTATCCTTCTAAACCTGTTACTATTTGTATATTCTAAACTTATCATAATTAGTAGACAGGAAACTTTCATTTTTAAAAAGTTGCTATTATATGATCAACTTTTCATTAATAATAGAAATTAAAGTTTTTTTTTGTTAGTACCTTCTAAACTTATCACTATTGGTATATTCTAAAATTCTTATTATTACCTTCAGAACCTTCAGTGCCTTCAGAACCTATATATTAGTATATTCTAAGCTTGTCATTAGATTTATCACTAATAGTACCTTCATTATTATTATATTATAGTTAACAGTTATAGTAACTTCTCAACTTGTTATTATTAGCATATTCTAAAGTTGTCTTAGTTAGTATATTGTAAACTTTCATTATTAGTACACATGAAAGTTTTCATTAACAGTACTTTCTAAACTTCTCATTATTACGTGTCATTGTTTCTACATATTTAAGCTATCATTAATAGGATCCTTTAAACTTATCATTATTGCTATATTTTAAACATGTGAGTATTATATTCTTCTAAACTTGTCATTATTTTCTATTCTAAACGTTTTATTACTTGTATTTCATTAACAGTACCTTCTAAACTTGTCACTATTGGTACACTTTAAAGTTATCATTAATAGAATATTCTTTAAATTTCATTATTAGGATATTTTAAACTTGTCATTAACAGTACAATTAAAGTTATCATTAATAGTATCTTTAATCTGATCATTATTAGTATGTTCTATAATTATCATTATAAGTATTAGTTATCATCAACAGTATCTTGTAAACTTAATATTAGTACCATTAGTACCATTAGTACCATTAACAGTACTTTCTAAACTTGTCATTATTAGTATATTACAAACTTACCATAATAGTATATTCTCAACTTTCATAATTAGTACACATTAGTAGCTTCCAAACTTGTATAAACTTGTATATTCTATAGTTGTCACTCTTACTACATATCTAAGTTATTATTAAAAGAATCTTCTGATCTTGTCGTTATTGGTATATCATAAACTTGTCATTAATAGCACTCGTTAACACCATAATCTTAACCTGTCATTATTAGTACACATTAAAGTTTTATTAGTTGTACCTAAAAAGTGTCATTAATCGTATATTTTAAACTTATCATTACTAGAACATATTAAAGTTATCATTGATAATTCCTTTTCAACTTGTCATTATTAGTATAATTCAAACATTAATTAGTAATCATTATTAGTGTCCTAATAATACAAGGTTATCATAACTATTATCGTCTAAGCTTACCATTAGTATATTCTAAACATGTCATTATTCTATATTTGTCATTCTTAGTATATGCTAAGCTCGTTAGTATTAGTACACACTAAATTTATCATTAATAATACCTTCTAACTTCGTTATTATTGGTATATTCTAAACTTGCCATTACATAATTAGCATATTCTAAATTACATAAATTACATAAATTACATAAATTACATAAATTACATAATTAGCATATTCTAAATTTGTCATTATTAGTATATTCTACATTTGTCATTATTTTATGTTTAAACCCTCATTATTTCTTGTCATTGTTCTTATATTCAAAACATATCAGTATTAGTAAATACTAAACAAATCTTTTTTGGTATTCAAAACTTGTCATTATTAGAGCACATTAAAGTTATCATTATTAGGACCTTGTATATTCTAAACTTGGCAATACTAAACTTGGCAATACTAAACTTGGCAATACTAAACTTGGCAATACTAAACTAATATATTCTTAAGTTTATCATTATTCTAAACATATTCTAAACCTGACATTATTAGCATATTCTAAATTTGTCACTAATAATGGTCCTAATAATGATAGCTTTAATGTGTACTAATAATGACAAGTTTAGAATAATAAAGAAGATGTTTTTCGAATAAACGAACAAGGACAACTTTAGAAAGTATTGTTAATGATAACTTTAACATGTACTAATAAAGAGAAGCTTTTAATGATAACTTAGATATGTGTTAATAATAACAAGTTTATAATATACAAATTTTGACAAGTGCAGAGGTGTACTATTGATAATGAATTGAATGTGTACTAAAATGACAAATTCAGAAAGATAATATTAATGATACTAATGATACTTTAATGATACTAATGATACTAATGATAATAATGATACTAATGATGCTTTAGAGATACTATTAATGATAGCTTTAATGTGTAGCTACAAAGACAAGTACTATTAATGATAACTTTAATGTGTACTAATAATGACAAGTTTAAAATGCAGTAACAATGACAAGTTCAGAAAGTTCTATTACTGTAAACTTTAATAAAATCCAATATTGACAAATCTAGAAAACACCAATAATGAGAAGTTTAAATTATACTAAAAATGAGATGTTTAGAAGGTACTATTAATGAAAACTTACATGGCAAATGGCAAATGACGACAAATTTAGAACATACTAATGAAAAGTTAAGAAACTACTATTAATGATAACTTCAATGTGTACAAATACTATCAAGATTATGATATGCTAATAATCACAAATTTGAAAGGTACAGTAAAATATATATAAAAAAATGGCATGTTTAGAAGAAAACTTTAGAAGATAAATTTAGAATAGACTGATAATGACAAGTTTAATATTATAATAATGGCGATTTTAAAAGGTGCTAATATGTGGTAATGTGGTAATATTGACAAGTTTAGAATACATTAAAATAGCATTTTTGTAATATACAAGTATAGATAACTTTTAGAAGGTACTATTAATGATAACTTTAATGTGTACTAATATAAACAAAGCACTAAGTTTAGAAGGTACTATAATTGATAACGTTAACTTGTACTAATAAAGACAAGCTTGGAATATACTAATAATGCCAAGTTTAGAAGGTACTATTAAGGATAACTTTAATGTCTATTAATAGTGATAAGTTTAGTATATACTATTAATGAGAAGTTTAGAATATGACAAAGTATAATTTAATTTTTAATAAAATGGGAAATTTAGAAAGAAAACGTATAGCGTACTAATACGTATATGTAATAAATTACTTTAATGAGTACTAATAGTGAAAATTTTACAAAATACTAGTAATGGCATGTTTAGAATATTTTAACAAGTTTAGAATATACTAAGAATATCCTCTACAATTGCCATTATTAGTGCATATTAAAGTTATCATTAATAGTGCTTTCTAAACATCTAATTATCTTTCATATTCTAAGCTATTGGTACACTTTAAAGTTATTATTAGTAGAATGTTCTAAAATTTCATTATTAGTATATTCTGAAATTGTCATTAATGGTACACATTAAAGTTATCTTTAATCTGATCATTATTTGTATTGTAAACTTATTATTAGTATGTTCTCAACTTGTTCTTATAAGTATATTCTTAACGTATTCATTAAACTTACCATTAATAGTACTTTCTAAACTTGTCATTATTAGTATATTATAAACTTACCCATAATAGTATATTTCAACTTTCATAATATTTTCTAATATTTGTTATTATCAGTATCCTCCACAATTGCCATTATTAGTGCATATTAAAGTTATCATTAAACTTATCGATATTAGTATATTCTACACATGTGATTATGAGTACATATTAGAGTTATCATTAATAGTACTTTCTCAACATGTACTTGCACATTCTAAGGTTGCCACTATTGGTACACTTTCAAGTTATCATTAATAAAAGATTCTAAAATTTCATTATTAGTATATTCTAAACTTGTCATTAATAGTATCTTTAATATGATCATTATTAGCATGTTCTATAATCATCATTATTAGTATTAGTTATTATTAAGAGTATCTTGTAAACTTGTCATTATTAGTATCTTCTATACATGTCATTATAAGTATATTCTTAACGTATCATAATCATTATACATTAAACTTACCATTAATAGTATTTTCTAAACTTGTCATTATTAGTATGTTATAAACTTACCCGTATATTCTTAACTTTTATAATTAGTGCACATTAATGTTATCATTTTAGGAGATTCCAAACTTGTATACTCTAAAGTTTTCATTCTTAGTACATATTTGAGTTATTATCAAAAGAATCTTCTGATTTTGTCGTTATTGGTATATCCTAAACTTGCACTCGTTAAAATTATCATTAATACCATAATCTTAATTTGACATTATTAGTACACATTAAAGTTTTCTATTAGAAGTACCTAAAAGTGTCATTAATCGTATATTCTAAACTTGTCATTACTAGGACATATTAAAGTTATCATTGATAATTCCTTTTCAACTTGTCATTACTAGTATAATTCAAACATTAATTGTTAATCATTATTAGTGTATTCTGAACTTGTTATTATTAGTCATTATTCAAAAACTCTAAACTTTTCCTTATTAGTACACATTAATGTTTCAATTAATTGTACCTTTTAAATATGACATTATGACACATTAAACTTGTCATTATTAGTATATTCTAAACTTTCTTTAATAGTACTCGTTAAAGATATTGCTAAGAGAATCTTAATCTTGTCAGTATCAATACACATTAAAGTTATTATTACTATTATATTCTAATCTTGACATTATTACAACGAAATATAATTATCAAAAGTACAGATTATTACCACATTCTAAATTTGACATTATTTGTGCAAATAAGATTTATTATTAATCGCACACTTCTTATTATCAGTATATTCTAAATTTGTTATTATTAGTAAACATTGAAGTTATCTAAACTTGTCATCATTAGTATATTCTAGACATGTCATTATTAGTATATTCTAATAATTATTCTAAATAGTATTCTAAATAGTATCTTCTAAATCTGTCATTATTATAATGTTCTAAACTTGTCATTATAAGACATCATTAATAGTACCTTTTAAACCTGTCTTGACAGTATTAGTACACATTGAAGTTATCATTAAATTTCTTAACTTTTCATTAGTATGTTCTAAATTCGTCATTTGCCATTTGCCATATAAGTTATCATTAATAGTACCTTCTAAACATATTTTTAGTATAGTTTAAACTTCTCATTATTGGTATTTTTTAAATTTGTCAATATTGAAATTTATTAAAGTTTATATTAATGGAACTTTCTGAACTTGTCATTGTTAATGCATTTTAAACTTGTCATTATTAGTACACATTAAAGCTATCATTAATAGTACTTTATAAACTTATCTTTGTAACTACATATTAAAGTTATCATTAATAGTATCTTTCTAAATTTGTCATTTTAGTACACATTCAATTCATTATCAATAGTACCCTCTGCACTTGTCAATTTTTGTATATTATAAACTTGTTATTATTAACACATATCTGAGTTATCATTAAAAGATTCTCTTTATTAGTACACGTTTAAGTTATCATTAACAGTACTTTCTAAAGTTGTCCTACAAAATACTAGTAATGGCAAGTTTAGAATATACTTTTAATGATAACTTTAATATGCACTAATATGCACAAGTGTAGAATATACTAAGAATAACATGCTCAGTCGGAACTATTGATAACTTTAATGTGAGAAGTTTAGAATATACTAATAATGAATATTATCGATAGTACTATTAATGATATATATAATGCGTACTAAAAATTATGATGTAGAAAATGATATTTACAATAACTTTAACATGTTTTAATAATGATAATTTTAGAAGGTTTTTAGAAGGCTTTGATATGTACAAATATTGAATGATTTAGAACATACAAATAATGACAGCTAAAAAACATACAAATAATGAGAAGTTTAGAAGGTATCCATTATAAATTTGATTTGTACTAATAATAACAACTATAGAATATCCTGATAATGTGTATTGATAAGGACAAATTTATAATATTCTCATTATGACAAGCTTAGAAGGTATTGTTAATAATAACTTTAATGTGTATTAGTAATAACAAGTTTAGAATATAATGACAAGTTTAGAAGGTACTATTGCAAGATAACTTTAATGTGCACTAATAATGACAAAAAAAAATAGAATATGCTAATACTGGCAAGTTTGTAATATACAAATGATGTCAAGTTTAGAAGGTCTTATTAATAATAGCTTTAATGTGTACTAATAATGACAAGTTTACAATATACGTATAATGGAAGATACAGTTGATAACTTTTATGTGCACTAATAATGGAAAGACTAGAATATACCAATAATTACTTTGATATGTACTAATCATGAAAAAGAATAGATATACTAAAAATGGCAAGTTTGTAATATCCTAATAATGACAAGTTTAAAAGGTACATTAATAACACTGTGCAACAAATTTTTGTTTATGTAAAGTTTGGTATGTTTTTATACTAAATTTGACATGCTGATTACGAATGTGACCTTGGTTTTGCCATAATGTCAATATTTTTTTTTATAAATGAGATATCACACATTTTCATATTTATAGGGTAATTTTTCGGAATTTCTGTTCTAAAAAGAACATTTGCCACTTTGATTATGAAGCGAGCACAGCTGCAACACACAGGAACGCGCCACTGCAGCGTCAGTGTTGCTTGAACTGTCATAGAGTGAGATGCGTTGCGTTGAGACGTGCTTACGTTACTTTTTGTGGATCATATGTTCGATTCTCTATTGTTATGTTACTATATTTGTAAATGCTTAGGTATTTCACTGTGTAATCTAGTTAGCAAGTGAATGCTTAATTCCCTTTGCTATAGCACGTGTTTTTGTCTTTTCAGATTGTATAGTTATGGCTACCAAAAGCAGATCTTGCCGTTTGTCTCCAGACTCTTTCTGTTTTGTCTGCGGATATTACATCAGCCCCAAGCAGACCAAACACACGATTGTACAGGTATCAAAGTGTTTCATTGCTTATGAGGCTTATTTTGGCATGCCTATGGGTGATCAGGACATACCATGGGCACCTCATGTATGCTGTAGAAGTTGTCGGTCAACCTTGGAAGGGTGGTTACGTGGCAGTCGCAAGTGTATGCCATTCGCAATTCCTCGCATTTGGAGAGAACCAACTAACCACCATGATGACTGTTACTTTTGCATTGTCGACATATCTAAGTACAAGATGGGTAAAGATAGAAGAACTGCTGTTGTATATCCGAACATTCCATCTTCTATTGCTCCCGTGCCACATTGTGAAGATTTACCTATTTCAACTCCTCCTTCCATATCCGTGATTGCAGAAACTGATGAATCTGAAGATAGCGATAATGATACCTTCAATATAGCAGGATCAAGCAGCTCCCCACATTTCCCTACACAACCCGAACTAGATGACTTAATCAGGGAAAAGGCAGAGATCTTGACATCTCGTTTAAAGGAGTTGCAAGATTTCTGTGTACAGGAAAAAGCATCTAAGTTTTTCCAGTTTCTACAAAGTTTTGGAAGGCAATTTGCTTTGTTACTGCTCTGATGTTGCCAGTCTTTTTGGTGAAATAGGCATTGAATACAACTCTTCTGAATGGCGTTTATTTATTGACAGCTCCACCACATGATCAATTACACACAACACAATTGGGATGTATGTGGAGACTTCAAAATGCTAGCATTCCTGCTTGGACTACAGGGTGGTTATACAAAGTATTCTTGTTTCCTCTGTCTGTGGGACAGCAGAGCAGATGCAGAACATTAACTCCTGGTACACGCAATGTACTTAACAATTCTCTTGTTCAAAGAGAGAAAATATTGCTTCCTTCACTGCACATAAAGCTTGGGCTTATGAAACAATTCATGAAAACATTAAGCCCACAAAGTGAAGCCTTTAAACATATCCGTTTAATGTTCCCAAACTTATCTGAGGCCAAAGTCAAAGGTGGCATTTTTATTGGGCCACAAATAAGAGAGATGTTGGCATCTGAAGAGTTGGAAAACAAAATGTCAAGTGTTGAAAAAAATGCATGGCAAGCTTTTCGGCTGATAGTAAAAGGGTTTTTGGGCAACAAAAAATGTGAAACTACAAGGAGCTGGCAGAAAATTTAATTGAATGTTATAGAAAACTTGGCTGCAGAATGTCAGTTAAGCTACACTACTTGCATTCGCACCTGGACTTCTTCAGAGAGAATTTGGGAGACGTGAGTGAAGAGCATGGTGAACGGTTTCATCAGGACATTCTAACTATGGAGAACTATCTAACTATCTAACTATCTAACTATCTAACTATCAGGGAAGATGGAGTGAATCTATGATGGGCGACTACGTGTGGAGCTTGATTCGAGGCAGTGCACAAAAGAAAAGCACGTTCAAGCGTTAGTGTTATTGTGTTTAGACGTAGAAAGTGTGTAAAATACACCTGTCGTTCTCATTTTTGGTGATTTTGTTCTATTTGTTCTGATAAATGTAGTACCTATATAACCATATCATTTTTTTATTTTTGGTCAAACATTATTTTTTTTATATATTGGTTAAATTGATGAGATTATAGAAACATGTTTTCCTCATTTATGAGATAAATATTGATGCTAGAACAAAAATGAGGTGATTTTTGTAATCAGCGAATAAAACTACATATACAAACGATAAAAAAATAAGATAAACAAAACTTTCCTAAAATTTTGTTGACAGTTTAGAAGGTATTGTCAATAATAACTTGAATGTGTTGATGACTACTTTTATGTGTACTAGTGTACTAATAATGGAAAGACTAGAATACACCAATAATGACTTTAATATGTACTAATCATGAAAAAAATTAAATATACTACAAATGGCAAGTTTAAAAGGTACATTAATAATGTATTTAACTTTGACAAGTTTAGAAGGTATTGTTAATGATAACTTTAATGTGTACTAATAATCAGAAGTATACTAATAATCAAAGGTTTAGAAGGTAATGAAAAGATTAGAATATACCAATAATTAAAAGTTTAAAAGGTACTGTTCAAGATAACTTTAACTTGTACAAGTTTACAATATACTAAACAAGACAAGTTTAGAAGATAAATGATAAATTCAATATATACTAATAATAAAAAGTTTAGAATATGGTGATAATAACAAATAATGATATTTTAATGTGTGACTGGTTTAGAATATAGTAATAATGAGAAGTTTAGAAGGTAGTATTATTGACAAATTCATAATAATAATAACTTTAATATGTTATCAAAATGAAAAGTTTAGAATATACTGATAATGAGAAGTTTAGAATAAGTTAATAATGACAATTTGAGAATGTACTTTTAGTGATAACTTTAATGTGTACTAGTAATAGTAACCTTAAAGTGAACTAATAATGACATATTTAGAGTATACTAATAATAAGTTTAGAATATACAAATAAAGACCGGGTAGATACTATCAATGACAACTTTAATGTATACCAATAATGAGATGCTTAGAATATACTAAAAATGACAGTTTTGGAAGGAACTATTAAATTTTATCGTTTTTATATGTAGTAATAATGACAATTTTTGAATATACTAATAATGACAAGTTTAGAAAGTACTATTAATCATAACTTTAGAATGTACTTATACTGAAAAGGTTTAATATACAAATAATAAAACGTTTAGAATAAAAAATAATGAAAAGTTTAGAAGAATCTAATATTGACATGTTTGAAATATAGCAATAATGATAAGTTTAAAAGATCTTATTAATGATAACATAAATGTGTACTAATAATGACATGTAATAATGAGAAGTTTAGAAGGTCCTGTTAATGAAAGTTTATATTAACACAAGTTTAGAATATACTAATAATAACAAGTTGAGAAGTTACTATAACTGTCAATTACAGCATGTACTAAAATGTAGTAATAATGAAAAAATAGAATATACTAATAATGTACATTAAAAATGCATTTAACTTTGACAAGTTTAGAAGGTATTGTTAATAATAACTTTAATATGTACTAATAATCAGAAGTTTACAATATTCTAATAATCAGAGGTTTAGAAGGTACAGATATGTGTACTAATAATGGAAAGATTAGAAATTACCAATTAAAACTTTGAAAGATACTGCTCATGATAACTTTAATTTGTACTAATAATAAGCAAGTTAATAAAGACAAGCTTAGAAGATAAATGATAAATTCAATATATACCAATAGTAAAACACTAATAATAGAAATACTAATAATAAAAGTTTAGAATATGGTAATAATATCAAGTATAGAAGGCACTATTAATGATACTTTAATGTGTGACAGGTTTAGACTATGGTAATAATGAGAAGTTTAGAAGGTAGTATTATTGATAATTTCATAATGCACTAATAATGAAAAGTTTGGAAGATATTATTAATGATAACGTTAATTTGTACTAATAAATAAAAATTTGGAATCTAATGATAATAACTTTAATGTGTTATCAAAATGAAAAGCGTAGAATATACTGATAATGAGAAGTTTAGAATAAGTTAATAATGACAATTTTAGAATGTACTTTTAATGATAACTTGAATGTGTACTAGTAGTAGTAACCTTAAATAATGACATATTTAGAGTATACTAATATTAAGTTTAGAATATACAAATAAAGACCGGGAAGGTACTATTAATGACAACTTAATAGTAATGAGATGCTTAGAATATACTAAAAATTACAGTTTTAGAAGGAACTATTAATGATAACCTTAAAGTTAAGTAATAATGACAAGTTTTTAATATACTAATAATAACAAGTTCAGAAAGTACTATTAATGATAACTTTAGAATGTACTAATACTGAAAGGTTTGATATACAAATAATAAAAAGTTTAGAATAAAAGATAATGACAAGTTTAGAAGAATCTAATATTGACATGTTTAAAATATAGAAATAATGATAAGATAAGATAAGATAAGATACCATTAATGATAACTTAAATGTGTACTAATAATGAAAATTTATAATATACTAATTAAGATAAGTTTAGAATATATTAATGATAAGTTGAGGAGTTACTATAACTATTAACTATAATGTGTATTAATAATGACAAGTTTAGAAGGTACTATTAATGATAACTTTAAAATTTAGAATATAATAATAATGAGTTTAGAAAGTACGCTAATATGTACTAATATAGACAAGTTTAAAATATACATATAAAGAAAGTTGATAAGGTACTATTTAAAGTAATAATGAAAAAATTAGATTATACTAACACAGACAAGTTTAGAATCTAACAATAAAAACAAGATTAGAAGGTATCTGTAAAGATAACTTTAATGCGTACTAATAATGATAAATTTAGAATATACTAATAATGAAGAATGTAAATATACAATTAATAATATTTTTATTGTGTATAATAATAACAAAAAAGAAGTTTAGAAGCTACTATTAATGATGACTAATTTGTACTAATAATGACACGTTTAGAATACACTAATAATGAAAGGCTTCATATATTAGTAATGACAAATTTAGAAGGTATTGTTAATTTAGAGCATACTAATCATAAAAGTTTAGAATATGGGAAGAGTGACAACGTACTATAAATAATAACTTTAATGTGTACCAATATTGACAAATTTAGAATATACTAAATGATAAGTTTAAGAGTGCCTATTAATGATAAGTTTAAGAGTGCCTATTAATGATAACTTTAATATGTACTAATAATGACACGTAATAATAAGAAGTTTAGAAGGTACTGTTAATGAAAACTTTAATGTGTACTAATAATGTGTGTGTGTGTGTGTGTGTGTGTGTGTGTGTGTGTGTGTGTGTGTGTGTGTGTGTGTGGTGTGTGTGTGTGTGTGTGTGTGTGTGTGTGTGTGTGTGTGTGTGTGTGTGTGTGTGTGTGTGTGTGTGTGTGTGTGTGTGTGTGTGTGTGTGTGTGTGTGTGTGTGTGTGTGTGTGTGGTGTGTGTGTGTGTGTGTGTGTGTGTGTGTGTGTGTGTGTGTGTGTGTGTGTGTGTGTGTGTGTGTGTGTGTGTATGTGTGTGTTCTTTCCATGTGTCCAAACCATCCTAACATTCTTTCATCAACCCTATCTCCCAGCTCCCTTTCCACCCCCATTTTCCTCCTCACCTCCTCATTTCTCACTCTATCTAGCCTAGTAATCCTCATCATACTTCTCAGACACCTCATCTCAAACACATTCAAACTCCTTCTCTCTTCTTCTCTTGTGTTCCATGTTTCTGCCCCATACAGTCTCCTCTTAGCATCCATTCCCAAATGTCTATTCCTCATTACACTCTTTAATCCACCAAGGCATTTACTCGCTTCTCTCAATCTACATTCTACCTCCACCTTTACTCCACCTCTCCCTTCCACATTTGCACCCAAGTATCTAAAACTATCCACTTCCTCCAGTCGCTCTCCCTTAATGCTCACTTCCAGTCTACTGCCACTTTCATCACCTTACTTTTACCCACATTTATCTTTAGCTTTCTTCAATCACATACTCTCCCAAACTCTGCCACCAACTTCCTCAATCCCTCCTCCGATCAGGCCACAAGCACAGTCTGGTCCGCAAACAACAACTGGTTCACCTCCCACTTTTCTCCATTTCTCCATTTTCTTTGACCATCTCCAATCCCTTGCCCACTACCCTTGCATTTACCTCTCGCACCACCCCATCCATGTATAAGTTGAACAGCCAGGGTAACATAACGCATCCTTGACGAAGTCCTACCTTTACTTCAAACCACTCACTCTCTCCATTTCTAATCCTGACACAAGCTCTACTATTCTCATAAAAACTCTTGAGAGCTCCTAAAAGTTTTCCTCCTATACCGTATATCTTCATAACCTCCCACAGTGCCTTTCTGTCTACCCTATCATAAGCCTTTTCCAGATCCATAAAAGCCCAAAACAAATCCTTCCCCTTTCCTATAGCTTTCTCACATATCTGTCTTACCACAAAGATCTGATCTACACAACCTCTACCTGTCCTAAATCCACACTGCTCCTCACCAATTACTCCATCTGTTCCTCTCCTAATCCTCTCAACCAAGATCCTCCCATAAGCCTTCCCAACTACACTCAACAAGCTAATCCCTCTGAAACTACTACATTCACACTTGTCCCCTTTCCCCTTGTAAAGCGGAACTATACAGGCACTCCTCCAGTCCTCCGGCACTCTACCCTCTCTCCAACAAACATTAAATAACCTCACCAACCAGTCCACCTTTTTCAGACATTCCGCATGGCATCCATCCTTCACCTCATCCTTCCTCCATTCTCCTCATTCATCACTCTCATTTTCTTCGCACTTCTCACTGCAGCAATCTTTCCTTCCCTATCCTCCTTCACATTAAGCAACTCCCGAAAATATTCTGCCCATCTTCCCCTTACTGCCTTTATCATCTGCCATTATCATCTCTCCATCTGCACTTATCAATAATAACACCTTCCAAACTTGCCAATATTAGTGTATTTTAAACTTTTCTTTATTTTTATAATATAAAATCGTCGTTATTGATACATATTAAAACTATTATTAGTAGTATCTCCTAAACTTGTATTATCAGTACAGTACCTTCTAAACAACATTATCAGTATATTCTAAACTTGTCATTATCAGTACACATTAACGTTATTATCAATATTACCTTCTTAACTTGACATCATTAGTATAGTATAAACTTGCCATATTAGTACACATTAGATTGATTATTAATAGTATATTCTAAAATTGTCATTATCAGTATATTCTTAACTTGTCATTATTATTACACATTAAATTTATCATTAGACATACCTTCTAAACTTTTCATTATTAGGACCTCGTATACTTATCATTATTGGTATATTCTAAACTTGGCAAAACTAATATAATCCAAATTTTATCATTTTTCTAAATTTGTCATTATTGCTATATTCTAAACTTGTGAGTATTAGTACATGTTAAAGTAGTAGTGTCTTCTAAACATGACATTGTTAGTTTATTCAAAACAAATCATTGATAGTATTAGTATTTTCTAAAATTTGCATTATTAATATAATTCAAACGTGTCATTACACATTAACGTTATCATTAACCTTCTAAACATGACATTATTGCTGTTTTTTAACTTTTATTTATTAGTATTTTATAAACATGTAGTAGTATCCTTTTAAACTTGTTATTATTTGTATATTCTAGTATTACTAGTACACGTTAACAGTACCTTCTACCTTAACAGTAACTTGACATCATAAGTATATTATACACATGTAATCATTCTAAAGTATATTCTAAATTTGTCATTATTACTATATTCTAAATTTGTCATTGTTAGCAGACATTAAAGTTATCATTAAAAATACCTTCCTAATTTTTCATTATTTGGATATTATAAACCTCTTATTAGAACACATTAAAATTATCGTTCTTAAGATATTATAACCTTGTCATCAATAGTACATTATTGTGATTATTAGTACAAATTAAATATATCATTAATAGATCCGTCTACGCATTAAAGTACATTAAAGTTATAATTGATCGTACCCTATTCTAAACATGTTATTAGTGCACATTAAAGTCATCTTAGTAACTTCTAAACATGACATTATTTATTCATAGAACGGTCTAAATTTGTCATTATTAGTATGTTCTAAACTTGTCCTTATTTGTTCAAATTAAAGTTATATCTGATAGCACCTTCTAAACTTATAATTGTGAGTATATTCTTAATTATTAATACACATTAAAGTTACTATTAGTAGTACCTTTTAAATTTGTCATTATTAGGACACATTAAAATTTTCCTTAATGGTACATTGTAAGCTTGTCATTATTAGTATATTCTAAACATGTAGACACTAAAGTTATCATCAATACTGCATTCTAAACTTCTCATTTTAATATTAGCAGTACTTGCCACTGTTAGTATTTTTTAAACTTTTCATTATTATTACACATTAATGTAATTAATAGTACCTTCTAAACTTCTCAATGTAGGTTTATTCTAAACATGCCATTGTTAGTATATTATAACTTCATTTTTAGAATACCTTATAGCTATCCTTCTAAACCTGTTACTATTTGTATATTCTAAACTTATCATAATTAGTAGACAGGAAACTTTCATTTTTAAAAAGTTGCTATTATATGATCAACTTTTCATTAATAATAGAAATTAAAGGGTTTTTTTTGTTAGTACCTTCTAAACTTATCACTATTGGTATATTCTAAAATTCTTATTATTACCTTCAGAACCTTCAGTGCCTTCAGAACCTATATATTAGTATATTCTAAGCTTGTCATTAGATTTATCACTAATAGTACCTTCATTATTATTATATTATAGTTAACAGTTATAGTAACTTCTCAACTTGTTATTATTAGCATATTCTAAAGTTGTCTTAGTTAGTATATTGTAAACTTTCATTATTAGTACACATGAAAGTTTTCATTAACAGTACTTTCTAAACTTCTCATTATTACGTGTCATTGTTTCTACATATTTAAGCTATCATTAATAGGATCCTTTAAACTTATCATTATTGCTATATTTTAAACATGTGAGTATTATATTCTTCTAAACTTGTCATTATTTTCTATTCTAAACGTTTTATTACTTGTATTTCATTAACAGTACCTTCTAAACTTGTCACTATTGGTACACTTTAAAGTTATCATTAATAGAATATTCTTTAAATTTCATTATTAGGATATTTTAAACTTGTCATTAACAGTACAATTAAAGTTATCATTAATAGTATCTTTAATCTGATCATTATTAGTATGTTCTATAATTATCATTATAAGTATTAGTTATCATCAACAGTATCTTGTAAACTTAATATTAGTATGTTCCATATACATTAAACTTACCATTAACAGTACTTTCTAAACTTGTCATTATTAGTATATTACAAACTTACCCATAATAGTATATTCTCAACTTTCATAATTAGTACACATTAGTAGCTTCCAAACTTGTATAAACTTGTATATTCTATAGTTGTCACTCTTACTACATATCTAAGTTATTATTAAAAGAATCTTCTGATCTTGTCGTTATTGGTATATCATAAACTTGTCATTAATAGCACTCGTTAACACCATAATCTTAACCTGTCATTATTAGTACACATTAAAGTTTTATTAGTTGTACCTAAAAAGTGTCATTAATCGTATATTTTAAACTTATCATTACTAGAACATATTAAAGTTATCATTGATAATTCCTTTTCAACTTGTCATTATTAGTATAATTCAAACATTAATTAGTAATCATTATTAGTGTCCTAATAATACAAGGTTATCATAACTATTATCGTCTAAGCTTACCATTAGTATATTCTAAACATGTCATTATTCTATATTTGTCATTCTTAGTATATGCTAAGCTCGTTAGTATTAGTACACACTAAATTTATCATTAATAATACCTTCTAACTTCGTTATTATTGGTATATTCTAAACTTGCCATTACATAATTAGCATATTCTAAATTACATAAATTACATAAATTACATAAATTACATAAATTACATAATTAGCATATTCTAAATTTGTCATTATTAGTATATTCTACATTTGTCATTATTTTATGTTTAAACCCTCATTATTTCTTGTCATTGTTCTTATATTCAAAACATATCAGTATTAGTAAATACTAAACAAATCTTTTTTGGTATTCAAAACTTGTCATTATTAGAGCACATTAAAGTTATCATTATTTGTATATTCTAAACTTGGCAATACTAAACTTGGCAATACTAAACTAATATATTCTTAAGTTTATTATTATTCTAAACATATTCTAAACCTGACATTATTAGCATATTCTAAATTTGTCACTAATAATGGTCCTAATAATGATAGCTTTAATGTTTTTCGAATAAACGAACAAGGACAACTTTAGAAAGTATTGTTAATGATAACTTTAACATGTACTAATAAAGAGAAGCTTTTAATGATAACTTAGATATGTGTTAATAATAACAAGTTTATAATATACAAATTTTGACAAGAATGAATTGAATGTGTACTAAAATGACAAATTCAGAAAGATAATATTAATGATACTAATGATACTTTAATGATACTAATGATACTAATGATAATAATGATACTAATGATGCTTTAGAGATACTATTAATGATAGCTTTAATGTGTAGCTACAAAGACAAGTACTATTAATGATAACTTTAATGTGTACTAATAATGACAAGTTTAAAATGCAGTAACAATGACAAGTTCAGAAAGTTCTATTACTGTAAACTTTAATAAAATCCAATATTGACAAATCTAGAAAACACCAATAATGAGAAGTTTAAATTATACAAAAAATGAGATGTTTAGAAGGTACTATTAATGAAAACTTACATGGCAAATGGCAAATGACGACAAATTTAGAACATACTAATGAAAAGTTAAGAAACTACTATTAATGATAACTTCAATGTGTACAAATACTATCAAGATTATGATATGCTAATAATCACAAATTTGAAAGGTACAGTAAAATATATATAAAAAAATGGCATGTTTAGAAGAAAACTTTAGAAGATAAATTTAGAATAGACTGATAATGACAAGTTTAATATTATAATAATGGCGATTTTAAAAGGTGCTAATATGTGGTAATGTGGTAATATTGACAAGTTTAGAATACATTAAAAATAGCATTTTTGTAATATACAAGTATAGATAACTTTTAGAAGGTACTATTAATGATAACTTTAATGTGTACTAATATAAACAAAGCACTAAGTTTAGAAGGTACTATAATTGATAACGTTAACTTGTACTAATAAAGACAAGCTTGGAATATACTAATAATGCCAAGTTTAGAAGGTACTATTAAGGATAACTTTAATGTCTATTAATAGTGATAAGTTTAGTATATACTATTAATGAGAAGTTTAGAATATGACAAAGTATAATTTAATTTTTAATAAAATGGGAAATTTAGAAAGAAAACGTATAGCGTACTAATACGTATATGTAATAAATTACTTTAATGAGTACTAATAGTGAAAATTTTACAAAATACTAGTAATGGCATGTTTAGAATATTTTTTCATGATAATGCACTGATAGTAACAAGTTTAGAATATACTAAGAATATCCTCTACAATTGCCATTATTAGTGCATATTAAAGTTATCATTAATAGTGCTTTCTAAACATGTAATTATCTTTCATATTCTAAGCTATTGGTACACTTTAAAGTTGTCATTAGTAGAATGTTCTAAAATTTCATTATTAGTATATTCTGAAATTGTCATTAAGAGTACATATTAAGGTTATCATTAATCTGATCATTATTTGTATTGTAAACTTGTCATTATTACTATGTTTTCAACTTGTTCCTATAAGTATATTCTCAACGAACTTTCTAAACTTGTCATTATTAGTATATTATAAACTTACCCCTATTAGTATATTTTCAACTTTCATAATATTTTCTAATGTTTGTTATTATCAGTATCCTCCACAATTGCCATTATTAGTGCATATTAAAGTTATCATTAAACTTATCGATATTAGTATATTCTACACATGTGATTATGAGTACATATTAGAGTTATCATTAATAGTACTTTCTCAACATGTACTTGCACATTCTAAGGTTGCCACTATTGGTACACTTTCAAGTTATCATTAATAAAAGATTCTAAAATTTCATTATTAGTATATTCTAAACTTGTCATTAATAGTATCTTTAATATGATCATTATTAGCATGTTCTATAATCATCATTATTAGTATTAGTTATTATTAAGAGTATCTTGTAAACTTGTCATTATTAGTATCTTCTATACATGTCATTATAAGTATATTCTTAACGTATCATAATCATTATACATTAAACTTACCATTAATAGTATTTTCTAAACTTGTCATTATTAGTATGTTATAAACTTATCCGTATATTCTTAACTTTTATAATTAATGCACATTAATGTTATCATTTTAGGAGATTCCAAACTTGTATACTCTAAAGTTTTCATTCTTAGTACATATTTGAGTTATTATCAAAAGAATCTTCTGATTTTGTCGTTATTGGTATATCCTAAACTTGCACTCGTTAAAATTATCATTAATACCATAATCTTAATTTGACATTATTAGTACACATTAAAGTTTTCTATTAGAAGTACCTAAAAGTGTCATTAATCGTATATTCTAAACTTGTCATTACTAGGACATATTAAAGTTATCATTGATAATTCCTTTTCAACTTGTCATTACTAGTATAATTCAAACATTAATTGTTAATCATTATTAGTGTATTCTGAACTTGTTATTATTAGTCATTATTCAAAAACTCTAAACTTTTCCTTATTAGTACACATTAATGTTTCAATTAATTGTACCTTTTAAATATGACATTATGACACATTAAACTTGTCATTATTAGTATATTCTAAACTTTCTTTAATAGTACTCGTTAAAGATTTTGCTAAGAGAATCTTAATCTTGTCAGTATCAATACACATTAAAGTTATTATTACTATTATATTCTAATCTTGACATTATTACAACGAAATATAATTATCAAAAGTACAGATTATTACCACATTCTAAATTTGACATTATTTGTGCAAATAAGATTTATTATTAATCGCACACTTCTTATTATCAGTATATTCTAAATTTGTTATTATTAGTAAACATTGAAGTTATCTAAACTTGTCATCATTAGTATATTCTAGACATGTCATTATTAGTATATTCTAATAATTATTCTAAATAGTATTCTAAATAGTATCTTCTAAATCTGTCATTATTATAATGTTCTAAACTTGTCATTATAAGACATCATTAATAGTACCTTTTAAACCTGTCTTGACAGTATTAGTACACATTGAAGTTATCATTAAATTTCTTAACTTTTCATTAGTATGTTCTAAATTCGTCATTTGCCATTTGCCATATAAGTTATCATTAATAGTACCTTCTAAACATATTTTTAGTATAGTTTAAACTTCTCATTATTGGTATTTTTTAAATTTGTCAATATTGGAATTTATTAAAGTTTATATTAATGGAACTTTCTGAACTTGTCATTGTTAATGCATTTTAAACTTGTCATTATTAGTACACATTAAAGTTATCATTAATAGTACTCTATAAACTTATCTTTGTAACTACATATTAAAGTTATCATTAATAGTATCTTTCTAAATTTGTCATTTTAGTACACATTCAATTCATTATCAATAGTACCCTCTGCACTTGTCAATTTTTGTATATTATAAACTTGTTATTATTAACACATATCTGAGTTATCATTAAAAGATTCTCTTTATTAGTACACGTTTAAGTTATCATTAACAGTAATTTCTAAAGTTGTCCAACAAAATACTAGTAATGGCAAGTTTAGAATATACTTTTAATGATAACTAATATGCACAAGTGTAGAATATACTAAGAATAACATGCTCAGTCGGAACTATTGATAACTTTAATGTGAGAAGTTTAGAATATACTAATAATGAATATTATCGATAGTACTATTAATGACATATATAATGCGTACTAAAAATTATGATGTAGAAAATATTTACAATAACTTTAACATGTTTTAATAATGATAATTTTAGAAGGTTTTTAGAAGGCTTTGATATGTACAAATATTGAATGATTTAGAACATACAAATAATGACAGCTAAAAAACATACAAATAATGAGAAGTTTAGAAGGTATCCATTATAAATTTGATTTGTACTAATAATAACAACTATAGAATATCCTGATAATGTGTATTGATAAGGACAAATTTATAATATTCTCATTATGACAAGCTTAGAAGGTATTGTTAATAATAACTTTAATGTGTATCAGTAATAACAAGTTTAGAATATAATGACAAGTTTAGAAGGTACTATTGCAAGATAACTTTAATGTGCACTAATAATGACAAAAAAAATAGAATATGCTAATACTGGCAAGTTTGTAATATACAAATGATGTCAAGTTTAGAAGGTCTTATTAATAATAGCTTTAATGTGTACTAATAATGACAAGTTTACAATATACGTATAATGGAAGATACAGTTGATGACAACTTTTATGTGCACTAATAATGGAAAGACTAGAATATACCAATAATTACTTTGATATGTACTAATCATGAAAAAGAATAGATATACTAAAAAATGGCAAGTTTGTAATATCCTAATAATGACAGGTTTAAAAGGTACATTAATAACACTGTGCAACAAATTTTTGTTTATGTAAAGTTTGGTATGTTGATATACTAAATTTGACATGCTGATTACGAATGTGACCTTGGTTTTGCCATAATGTCAATATTTTTTTTATAAATGAGATATCACACATTTTCATATTTATAGGGTAATTTTTCGGAATTTCTGTTCTAAAAAGAACATTTGCCACTTTGATTATGAAGCGAGCACAGCTGCAACACACAGGAACGCGCCACTGCAGCGTCAGTGTTGCTTGAACTGTCATAGAGTGAGATGCGTTGCGTTGAGACGTGCTTACGTTACTTTTTGTGGATCATATGTTCGATTCTCTATTGTTATGTTACTATATTTGTAAATGCTTAGGTATTTCACGTGTTTTTGTCTTTTTCAGATTGTATAGTTATGGCTACCAAAAGCAGATCTTGCCGTTTGTCTCCAGACTCTTTCTGTTTTGTCTGCGGATATTACATCAGCCCCAAGCAGACCAAACACACGATTGTACAGGTATCAAAGTGTTTCATTGCTTATGAGGCTTATTTTGGCATGCCTATGGGTGATCAGGACATACCATGGGCACCTCATGTATGCCATTCGCAATTCCTCGCATTTGGAGAGAACCAACTAACCACCATGATGACTGTTACTTTTGCATTGTCGACATATCTAAGTACAAGATGGGTAAAGATAGAAGAACTGCTGTTGTATATCCGAACATTCCATCTTCTATTGCTCCCGTGCCACATTGTGAAGATTTACCTATTTCAACTCCTCCTTCCATATCCGTGATTGCAGAAACTGATGAATCTGAAGATAGCGATAATGATACCTTCAATATAGCTCCCCACATTTCCCTACACAACCCGAACTAGATGACTTAATCAGGGAAAAGGCAGAGATCTTGACATCTCGTTTAAAGGAGTTGCAAGATTTCTGTGTACAGGAAAAAGCATCTAAGTTTTTCCAGTTTCTACAAAGTTTTGGAAGGCAATTTGCTTTGTTACTGCTCTGATGTTGCCAGTCTTTTTGGTGCAATAGGCATTGAGTACAACTCTTCTGAATGGCGTTTATTTATTGACAGCTCCACCACAAGTCTTAAGGCTGTATTGCTTCACAATGGCAACAAACATCCATCAGTTCCGGTAGGACACTCTGTTCACACGAAGGAAGACTATGAAAATGTCAAGATTTTGATAGACATGATCAATTACACACAACACAATTGGGATGTATGTGGAGACTTCAAAATGCTAGCATTCCTGCTTGGACTACAGGGTGGTTATACAAAGTATTCTTGTTTCCTCTGTCTGTGGGACAGCAGAGCAGATGCAGAACATTAACTCCTGGTACACGCAATGTACTTAACAATTCTCTTGTTCAAAGAGAGAAAATATTGCTTCCTTCACTGCACATAAAGCTTGGGCTTATGAAACAATTCATGAAAACATTAAGCCCACAAAGTGAAGCCTTTAAACATATCCGTTTAATGTTCCCAAACTTATCTGAGGCCAAAGTCAAAGGTGGCATTTTTATTGGGCCACAAATAAGAGAGATGTTGGCATCTGAAGAGTTGGAAAACAAAATGTCAAGTGTTGAAAAAAATACATGGCAAGCTTTTCGGCTGATAGTAAAAGGGTTTTTGGGCAACAAAAATGTGAAACTACAAGGAGCTGGCAGAAAATTTAATTGAATGTTATAGAAAACTTGGCTGCAGAATGTCAGTTAAGCTACACTACTTGCATTCGCACCTGGACTTCTTCAGAGAGAATTTGGGAGACGTGAGTGAAGAGCATGGTGAACGGTTTCATCAGGACATTCTAACTATGGAGAACTATCTAACTATCTAACTATCTAACTATCTAACTATCAGGGAAGATGGAGTGAATCTATGATGGGCGACTACGTGTGGAGCTTGATTCGAGGCAGTGCACAAAAGAAAAGCACGTTCAAGCGTTAGTGTTATTGTGTTTAGACGTAGAAAGTGTGTAAAATACACCTGTCGTTCTCATTTTTGGTGATTTTGTTCTATTTGTTCTGATAAATGTAGTACCTATATAACCATATCATTTTTTTATTTTTGGTCAAACATTATTTTTTTTATATATTGGTTAAATTGATGAGATTATAGAAACATGTTTTCCTCATTTATGAGATAAATATTGATGCTAGAACAAAAATGAGGTGATTTTTGTAATCAGCGAATAAAACTACATATAAAAACGATAAAAAAATAAGATAAACAAAACTTTCCTAAAATTTTGTTGCCAGTTTAGAAGGTATTGTTAATAATAACTTGAATGCGTTGATGACTACTTTTATGTGTACTAATAATGGAAAGACTAGAATACACCAATAATGACTTTAATATGTACTAATCATGAAAAAAATTAAATATACTACAAATGGCAAGTTTAAAAGGTACATTAATAATGTATTTAACTTTGACAAGTTTAGAAGGTATTGTTAATGATAACTTTAATGTGTACTAATAATCAGAAGTATACTAATAATCAAAAGTTTAGAAGGTAATGAAAAGATTAGAATATACCAATAATTAAAAGTTTAAAAGATACTGTTCAAGATAACTTTAACTTGTACAAGTTTACAATATACTAAACAAGACAAGTTTAATATGTATTTAACTTTGACAAGTTTAGAATGTATTGTTAATGATAACTTTAATGTGTACTAATAAACAGAAGTATACTAATAACGAAAAGTTTGGAAGATATTATTAATGATAACGTTAATATGTAATGATAAATAAAAATTTGAAATCCAATAACTTAAATATGTTATCAAAATGAAAAGTGTAGAATATACTGATAATGAGAAGTTTAGAATAAGTTAATAATGACAATTTGATAATGAATGACAACTTTAATGTATACCAATAATGAGATGCTTAGAATATACTAAAAATGACAGTTTTGGAAGGAACTATTAAATTTTATCGTTTTTATATGTAGTAATAATGACAATTTTTGAATATACTAATAATGACAAGTTTAGAAAGTACTATTAATCATAACTTTAGAATGTACTTATACTGAAAAGGTTTAATATACAAATAATAAAACGTTTAGAATAAAAATAATGAAAAGTTTAGAAGAATCTAATATTGACATATTTGAAATATAGCAATAATGATAAGTTTAAAAGATCTTATTAATGATAACATAAATGTGTACTAATAATGACATGTAATAATGAGAAGTTTAGAAGGTCCTGTTAATGAAAACTTTAATGTGTGTTAATAATGAAAGTTTATATTAACACAAGTTTAGAATATACTAATAATAACAAGTTGAGAAGTTACTATAACTGTCAATTACAGCATGTACTAAAATGTAGTAATAATGAAAAAATAGAATATACTAATAATGTACATTAAAAATGCATTTAACTTTGACAAGTTTAGAAGGTATTGTTAATAATAACTTTAATATGTACTAATAATCAGAAGTTTACAATATTCTAATAATCAGAGGTTTAGAAGGTACAGATATGTGTACTAATAATGGAAAGATTAGAAATTACCAATTAAAACTTTGAAAGATACTGCTCATGATAACTTTAATTTGTACTAATAATAAGCAAGTTAATAAAGACAAGCTTAGAAGATAAATGATAAATTCAATATATACCAATAGTAAAACACTAATAATAGAAATACTAATAATAAAAGTTTAGAATATGGTAATAATATCAAGTATAGAAGGCACTATTAATGATACTTTAATGTGTGACAGGTTTAGACTATGGTAATAATGAGAAGTTTAGAAGGTAGTATTATTGATAATTTCATAATGCACTAATAATGAAAAGTTTGGAAGATATTATTAATGATAACGTTAATTTGTACTAATAAATAAAAATTTGGAATCTAATGATAATAACTTTAATGTGTTATCAAAATGAAAAGCGTAGAATATACTGATAATGAGAAATTTAGAATAAGTTAATAATGACAATTTTAGAATGTACTTTTAATGATAACTTGAATGTGCACTAGTAGTAGTAACCTTAAATAATGACATATTTAGAGTATACTAATATTAAGTTTAGAATATACAAATAAAGACCGGGAAGGTACTATTAATGACAACTT
The DNA here is from genome assembly GCF_046742065.1 of Oratosquilla oratoria. Taxonomy (NCBI): domain Eukaryota; kingdom Metazoa; phylum Arthropoda; class Malacostraca; order Stomatopoda; family Squillidae; genus Oratosquilla; species Oratosquilla oratoria. The sequence goes on along the minus strand of NC_134816.1, from coordinate 2,946,358 downwards.
AATAGTAATGAGATGCTTAGAATATACTAAAAATTACAGTTTTAGAAGGAACTATTAATGATAACCTTAAAGTTAAGTAATAATGACAAGTTTTGAATATACTAATAATAACAAGTTTAGAAAGTACTATTAATGATAACTTTAGAATGTACTAATACTGAAAGGTTTGATATACAAATAATAAAAAGTTTAGAATAAAAGATAATGACAAGTTTAGAAGAATCTAATATTGACATGTTTAAAATATAGAAATAATGATAAGATAAGATAAGATAAGATACCATTAATGATAACTTAAATGTGTACTAATAATGAAAATTTATAATATACTAATTAAGATAAGTTTAGAATATATTAATGATAAGTTGAGGAGTTACTATAACTATTAACTATAATGTGTATTAATAATGACAAGTTTAGAAGGTACTATTAATGATAACTTTAAAATTTAGAATATAACAATAATGAGTTTAGAAAGTACGCTAATATGTACTAATATAGACAAGTTTAAAATATACATATAAAGAAAGTTGATAAGGTACTATTTAAAGTAATAATGAAAAAATTAGATTATACTAACACAGACAAGTTTAGAATCTAACAATAAAAACAAGATTTGAAGGTATCTGTAAAGATAACTTTAATGCGTACTAATAATGATAAATTTAGAATATACTAATAATGAAGAATGTAAATATACAATTAATAATATTTTTATTGTGTATAATAATAACAAAAAAGAAGTTTAGAAGCTACTATTAATGATGACTAATTTGTACTAATAATGACACGTTTAGAATACACTAATAATGAAAGGCTTCATATATTAGTAATGACAAATTTAGAAGGTATTGTTAATTTAGAGCATACTAATCATAAAAGTTTAGAATATGGGAAGAGTGACAACGTACTATAAATAATAACTTTAATGTGTACCAATATTGACAAATTTAGAATATACTAAATGATAAGTTTAAGAGTGCCTATTAATGATAAGTTTAAGAGTGCCTATTAATGATAACTTTAATATGTACTAATAATGACACGTAATAATAAGAAGTTTAGAAGGTACTGTTAATGAAAACTTTAATGTGTACTAATAATGTGTGTGTGTGTGTGTGTGTGTGTGTGTGTGTGTGTGTGTGTGTGTGTGTGTGTGTGTGTGTGTGTGTGTGTGTGTGTGTGTGTGTGTGTGTGTGTGTGTGTGTGTGTGTGTGTGTGTGTGTGTGTGTGTGTGTGTGTGTGTGTGTGTGTGTGTGTGTGTGTGTGTGTGTGTGTGTGTGTGTGTGTGTGTGTGTGTGTGTGTGTGTGTGTGTGTGTGTGTGTGTGTGTGTGTGTGTGTGTGTGTGTGTGTGTGTGTGTGTTCTTTCCATGTGTCCAAACCATCCTAACATTCTTTCATCAACCCTATCTCCCAGCTCCCTTTCCACCCCCATTTTCCTCCTCACCTCCTCATTTCTCACTCTATCTAGCCTAGTAACCCTCATCATACTTCTCAGACACCTCATCTCAAACACATTCAAACTCCTTCTCTCTTCTTCTCTTGTGTTCCATGTTTCTGCCCCATACAGTCTCCTCTTAGCATCCATTCCCAAATGTCTATTCCTCATTACACTCTTTAATCCACCAAGGCATTTACTCGCTTCTCTCAATCTACATTCTACCTCCACCTTCACTCCACCTCTCCCTTCCACATTTGCACCCAAGTATCTAAAACTATCCACTTCCTCCAGTCGCTCTCCCTTAATGCTCACTTCCAGTCTACTGCCACTTTCATCACCTTACTTTTACCCACATTTATCTTTAGCTTTCTTCTATCACATACTCTCCCAAACTCTGCCACCAACTTCCTCAATCCCTCCTCCGATCAGGCCACAAGCACAGTCTGGTCCGCAAACAACAACTGGTTCACCTCCCACTTTTCTCCATTTTCTTTGACCATCTCCAATCCCTTGCCCACTACCCTTGCATTTACCTCTCGCACCACCCCATCCATGTATAAGTTGAACAGCCAGGGTAACATAACGCATCCTTGACGAAGTCCTACCTTTACTTCAAACCACTCACTCTCTCCATTTCTAATCCTGACACAAGCTCTACTATTCTCATAAAAACTCTTGAGAGCTCCTAAAAGCTTTCCTCCTATACCGTATATCTTCATAACCTCCCACAGTGCCTTTCTGTCTACCCTATCATAAGCCTTTTCCAGATCCATAAAAGCCCAAAACAAATCCTTCCCCTTTCCTATAGCTTTCTCACATATCTGTCTTACCACAAAGATCTGATCTACACAACCTCTACCTGTCCTAAATCCACACTGCTCCTCACCAATTACTCCATCTGTTCCTCTCCTAATCCTCTCAACCAAGATCCTCCCATAAGCCTTCCCAACTACACTCAACAAGCTAATCCCTCTGAAACTACTACATTCACACTTGTCCCCTTTCCCCTTGTAAAGCGGAACTATACAGGCACTCCTCCAGTCCTCCGGCACTCTACCCTCTCTCCAACAAACATTAAATAACCTCACCAACCAGTCCACCTTTTTCAGACATTCCGCATGGCATTCACCTCATCCTTCCTCCATTCTCCTCATTCATCACTCTCATTTTCTTCGCACTTCCCACTGCAGCAATCTTTCCTTCCCTATCCTCCTTCACATTAAGCAACTCCCGAAAATATTCTGCCCATCTTCCCCTTACTGCCTTCTCTTCCATTATCATCTCTCCATCTGCACCTTTTACCTTTTCTTCTCTACTTGATTCGCCTCCTCTTCCTCTCTTAATTTCTTTCCAAAACATCTTTTTATTACTTTCAAAATTTTGTGTCATACTCATACCCCATTTCAAATCTGCTCTCCTCTTTGCAACCTTTACATTTTGCTTTACTTCTCTTTTATTTTCTTTGTACGTCTCATATGACTCCCTCGTCCTATTTTGTAACCAATCTGTGAAAGCTCGCTTCTTCTCTTCTACACATTAAATTTATCATTAATAGTGCTTTCTAAACTTCAGTATATTCTAAACATGTCTTCATTGGTATATTCTAAACCTGTCATCATTAGTATGTGCTAAACTTGTCATTAATACTTCATATTAAATTTATCAATATAAGGACGTTCTAAAAGTATCGTTATTTAGTATAACTTGGCAATATTAGCATATATTAAAGATGTCATTGTTATTATCGTTTAAACTAGTATATTCTAAACATTCTAAATTTGACATTATTAGTATGTTCTAAACTTATAATTAGTAAAAATTAGAGTCATTAATAGTGCCTTCGAAACTTGTCATTATTAGTACCCATTAGAATGTTCTACACTTTTCATTATTAGTACACATTAAAGTTATCATTAATAGTACTTTCTAAATTTCTCATTATACGTATATTCTAAACATGTCTACATTGGAGTTTTCTAAACTTGTCATTATTAGTATGTTCTTAATTTGTCATTAATACTTCATATTAAATATATTATATTAAATCTATTATTATTAGTATATGTTAAAGTTGTCATTAAACCTTGTCATTATTATTATCGTTTAAACTAGTATATTCTAAACATTCTAAACCTGACATTATTAGTATGTTCTAAACTTATCATTAGTAAAAATTAAAGTCATCATTAACTTTAAATTTGTAATTGTTAGTATATTCTAAACTCGTCATTATTAGTTATCATTAATAGTATCTTCTAAATCTTGTCATTATCGGAATATTCTAAACTTGTCATTATTAGTACCCATCAAAGATACTTCCCACTGCAGCAATCTTTCCTTCCCTTACTGCCTTCTCTTCCATCTGCACCTTTTACCTTTTCTTCTCTACTTGATTCGCCTCCTCTTCCTCTCTTAATTTCTTTCCAAAACATCTTTTTATTACTTTCAAAATTTTGTGTCATACTCATACCCCATTTCACATCTGCTCTCCTCTTTGCAACCTTTACCTCTTTTATTTTCTTTGTAGGTCTCATATGACTCCCTCGTCCTATTTTGTAACCAATCTGTGAAAGCTCGCTTCTTCTCTTCTACACATTAAATTTATCATTAATAGTGCTTTCTAAACTTCAGTATATTCTAAACGTGTCTTCATTGGTATATTCTAAACCTGTCATCATTAGTATGTGCAAAACTTGTCATTAATACTTCATATCAAATTTATCAATATTAGGACGTTCTAAAAGTATCGTTATTAGTATATTCTAAACTCGGCAATATTAGCATATATTAAAGATGTCATTAAACATTGTCATTGTTATTATCGTTTAAACTAGTATATTCTAAACATTCTAAACTTGACATTATTAGTATGTTCTAAACTTATCATTAGTAAAAATTAGTCATTAATAGTGCCTTCGAAACTTGTCATTATTAGTACCTATTAGAATGTTCTACACTTTTCATTATTAGTACACATTGAAGTTATCATTAATAGTACTTTCTAAATGAACAAGTTAAAACAAGTTTTCACACAACGTTCTGCCCTCGCTGTCATAGAAATTACACCATCAGTTGAGCACGGGTGCTGGTTACAGGAACTTGTTACACTCTGCAATGGCTCGTAGGAAATCAATGAGTAATGAACGTATTTCAGAAATACTTCTCCAAAGCGATGTACAGTAAATGAAGATACAGATGACATAAGTGACGAAGAGTTTATACCTCAAGTTGGCGATGGCTCTAGTGATTGTTCTGATGCTGACGAGGATATTTCTGAAGATGTAACAGCATCAAGTGTTGCTGTCGACACTAGATACCTACAGTATCCTTCTGGCGATCATTGGTTCTTCAATGAACCTCCCTCACAAGGTAGAATGAAGAGTTTGAAAACATTGACTTCACAATCCGGTGTTACAGCATACGCAACAAACAGAATAACAGAAGACCCATGTACTGCATTTGATTTACTTTTTGACAGAGATATGATGGGGACCATTCTGGTTGAAACTAAAAAACAAGGGCAGTGGATGTGTCAAGATTGGGAACTCATCACAGAAAATTAGCTCCGTGCTTATGTTGGTCTCTGCATTCTTCGTGGCGTCTATCGCAGTAAGAACCTAGCTGTAAAGCAAATATGGAGCCCCGAATTTGGCCCTCCAATATTTTCAAAGACAATGTCAGTGAAAAGATTCGAGGACATACGACGAGCGTTGCGATTTGACGACTCTACAACTCGTAATAGCAGGTTAGCAATAGACAAACTCGCCAGAACTCACAACATACTGAATCTGTTACTGTTGACGAGCAGCTCTATCCGTACAGGGGACGTTGTAGGTTCATACAATACATGCCTTCAAAGCCTGCAAAGTATGGATTGAAATTTTGGTTACTCGCAGATGCAAAAAGCTACTATGTATCAAATATACAAATGTACACGCAAAAATGAGTCGAGAACTGAAGAATTAGGAATACTCTCTTTTACCCGTCACTTGTATAGTTCTGGGAAAAATGTGACGTGTGACAACTTTTTTACTTGCCTGAAGTTGGCACGCGAACTTGCACAGAAGCAAATGTCGTTAGTTGGAACTATTCGCAACAACAGAAGAGAAGTTCCTAAAGAAATACGTGAAGTAAAACAGAAAAAAATTCACGAAAGTGTTTTTGCATATTCAGAAGATGGAATACAGGTAGTTTCTTACAAAACAAAAGAGAGCAAGAATGTTGTACTCCTATCAAGTCAGCATACATCAAACAAATTGGATGAACCCAACAAGAGAAAACCAGAAATATACACCTTGTTTGGTGTAATATTATTGATTTGACTTGTTACAACGCTTATGTTTTGTACTTTGGTGTATTTCCTATCATAAAAACCAAACCCACGTCTTCATGCTTCTCATAGAATCAGAAAGCAACATCTAGCCAGAGTAGATAATGATAACTTTAATGTGTACTAGTAATAACAAATTTAGAATATACTAATAATAACAAGTTTATAAGGTACTATTGCATGATAACTTTAATGTGCACTAATAATGACAAATTTAGAATATACAAATGATGTCAAGTATTATTGATAATAGCTTTAGTATGTACTAATAATGACAATTTTACAATATACAGTATGTATAATGCAAGACTAGAATATACCAATAATGACTTTAATATGTACTAATCATGAAAAAAAATATACTAGAAATGACAAGTTTGTAATATCCTAATAATAACAAGTTTAGGAGGTACATTAATAATGCATTTAACTGTGACAATTTTAGAAGGTATTTTAAAGTGTATACTAATAATGAGAGGTTTAGAAGGTACAGGTATGTGTACTAATAATGGAAAGATTAGAATATACCAATAATTAAAAGTTTAAAAGTTACTGTTCATGATAACTTTAATTTGTACTAATAATAAGCAAGTTTACAAGTATACTAATAGAGACAAGTTTAGAAGATAAATGATAAATTCAATATATACTAATAGTAAAACACTAATAATAAAAAGTTTAGAATATGGTAATAATAACAAGTATAGAAGGCACTATTAATGATAACTTTAATGTGTGACAAGTTTAGAATATACTAATAGTGAGAAGTTTTATTGACAATTTCATAATGCACTAATAATGAAAAGTTTGGAAGATGTTATTAATGATAACGTTAATCTGTACTTATAAATAAAAAATTGGAATCTAATAATAATAACTTTAATGTGTTATCAAAATGAAAAGTTTAGAACATACTAATAACTAGAAGTTTAGAATAATTTAATAATGACAATTTTAGAATGTACTTTTAATAATAACTTTAATGTGTACTAGTAATAGTACACTAATAATGACATATTTAGAGTATACTAAAGTTTGGAATATACAAATAAAGACCGGGTAGGTACCATTAATGGCAACTTTAATGTATACCAATAATGAGATGCTTAGAATATACTAAAAATGACAGTTTTAGAAGAAACTATTAATGATAACCTTAAAGTTTAGTAATAATGACAAGTTTTGAAGAATCTAATATTGATAAGTTTAAAAGATCCTATTAATGATAACTTAAATGTGTACTACTAATGACACGTAATATTGAGAAGTTTAAAAGGTACTATTAATGAAAACTTTAATGTGTACTAATATTGAAAGTTTATAATATACTAATAAAGACAAGTTTAGAATATACTAATAATAACAAGTTGAGAAGTCACTATAACTGTTAACTATAATGTGTACTAATAATTACAAGTTTAGAAGGTACTATTAATGATAATTTAGAATATAGAAATAATGATAAGTTTAGAAGGTACTGTTAATGATAACGTTAATATGTACTAATATAGACAAGTTTTAAATATATATATATATATATATATATATATATATATATATATATATATATATATATATATATAAAGAAAGTTTATAAGGTACTATTTGTAGTAATAATGAAAATATATTATACTAACACAGACAAGTTTAGAATATAAAAATAAGAAAAAGATTAAAAGATAATTTAGAATATACTAATAATGAAGAATGTGAATATACAATTAATATCTTTATTGTGTCCTAATAATAAATATAGAATATACTAATAACGACGTTGAAAAAGAAGTTTAAAAGCTACTATTAATGATGACTAATTTGTACTAATAATGACACGTTTAGAATACACTAATAATGAAAGGCTTGAAATATATTAATAATGACAAGTTTAGAAGGTATTGTTAATTTTAGAGCATACTTATGATAAAAGTTTAGAATATGGTAAAAGTGACAAGTTTTTAACGTACTATAAATAATGACTTTAATGTGTACTAATATTGACAAGTTTAGAATATACTAATAATTACAAGTTTAGAGGGGACTGTTAATGATAAGTTTAGAAGGTACTATTACTGACTTTAATATGTACTAATGATAATAATGCCATTATGTTATGTTATCATTAATGACATACTAATAAAACAAGATTAGAAGGTACTGATAATGATAAATTTAATGTGTACTAATAATGACAAGATTAGAAGATGCTATTAATGGTAAACTTTAATGTTTACTAATAATGACGAGTTATGTACTAGTTTAAAATATAATAATAATGACAAAGATAGAATAATGATAAATTTAGAATGTACTTATATTGCAAAGTTCAAAATGTACTAGTAATGATAAGTTTAGAACGTCCTATCAATGATAAATTTAATGTGAGCTAATAATGACATGTTTAGAATATACTGATATTAATATGTTTAGAATATACCAATAATGAGAAATTTAGAAAGTACTATAAATGATAAATAATGACAAGTTTAAAGATACTATTAATTATATGTTTAGAATATACTAATAATGACAAGTCTAGAATACTCCAATAATGACAGGTTTAGAAGATACTATTAATGATAATTTACTAATAATGATGATATTAGATTTTACCAGGACTGACAAGTTTAGAATATCAATTGGTATACTAATAATGACAAGTCTAGAATACTCCAATAATGACAGGTTTAGAAGATACTATTAATGATAATTTTAATGTTTACTAATAATGATGATTTTCGATTTAGCAGGACTGACAAGTTTAGAATATCAATTGAAAAGGTACTATCAATGATAACTTTAATATGTTCTGATCATGACAAGTTTAGAATATACGATTAATGACAAATCAAGAGCATAACTTTAATGACAAGTGTAGAATGTACTACTAACAACAAGTTTATAAGGTACTATTAATGATAACTTTAATGTATACTATAATAAAATTTTAGTATATACTAATGATAATTTTAATATGGGTTGATAAAGACAAGTTTCGAACATACTAATCATAATAAGTTATGATAAATCTTTTGATAATAACTTTAATGTGTGTCAACAATCACAAGTTTAGAATATACTAATAATGTGTTTAGAATATACTAACGATAATAAGTTTAGAATATAATATTAATAATGACAAGTTTAGAATATACTAATTTATAATACACTAATTGTGACACGTTTAGGATATACTAATAACGACAGTTTCAGAATATACTAAAATAAGTTTACAAGGTACTGCTAAGGATAATTTTGATATTTACTAATAACAATGGCAATAATAATAATAACATAATAATAATAACAATAACATAATGATGATAATAATGGCAAATTTATAAGGTGCTATTAAAATTTAATGTGCACAAATAATGACAATTTAGAATATACTAATAATGAGAAGTTTAGAAGGCACTATTAATGATAATTTTAATGTGGACTAATACTCACTAGTCTAGAATATTGTAATAACCGCAATTTTAGAAAGTTAAAATGATAACGTTAATGTGTAGTAATGACATGCTTGAAATATATTGATAATGCAAAATTAGAAGTTGCAATTAATGATAATTGTAATGTGTACTAATAATGATAAGTTTTGAATATACTAACAATAACATGTGTGCTAATACTCACAAGTTTAGAATATACAAATAATGAAAAGTTTAGAAAAGTTGTCGCGAGATGCCAGAATTGCGTATGTCGGGTCCTGGCCACCGTCGACCGCCAGTCGCCGAACATCACTTAGCCCGTCCACGGGATGCTCCACCACGGTCAGCGGACGGGACGGGGCATATCGGCCGAAAGAAGTGGCCATCCCATTCCCTGCCAAAGTGCACCGCTAGTCGCCCAACATCACTTATCACGTCCGTAAGCTGCTTCACCACTGTCAGCGGCCGGGACGGAGCACGTCGGCCAAAAGAAGTGGCCAGAAAGGGCCGTTTGTTTTTTAAGGATATACTAATAACGACAGTTTCAAAATATACTAAAATAAGTTTACAAGGTACTGCTAAGGATAATTTTGATATTTACTAATAACAATGGCAATAATAATAATAACATAATAATAATAACAATAACATAATGATAATAATAACAATAACATAATGGCAAATTTATAAGGTGCTATCAAAATTTAATGTGCACAAATAATGACAATTTAGAATATACTAATAATGAGAAGTTTAGAAGGCACTATTAATGATAATTTTAATGTGGACTAATACTCACAAGTCTAGAATACTGTAATAACCGCAATTTTAGAAAGTTGAAATGATAACGTTAATGTGTAGTAATGACATGCTTGAAATATATTGATAATGCAAAATTAGAAGATGCAATTAATGATAACTGTAATGTGTACTAATAATGATAAGTCTTGAATATACTAACAATAACATGTGTGCTAATACTCACAAGTTTAGAATATACAAATAATGAAAAGTTTAGAAAAGTTGTCGCGAGATGCCAGAGTTGCGGATGTCGGGTCCTGGCCACCGTCGACCGCCAGTCGCCAAACATCACTTAGCCCGTCCACGGGATGCTCCACCACGGTCAGCGGACGGGACGGGGCATATCGGCCGAAAGAAGTGGCCATCCCATTCCCTGCCAAAGTGCACCGCTAGTCGCCCAACATCACTTATCACGTCCGTAAGCTGCTTCACCACTGTCAGCGGCCGGGACGGAGCACGTCGGCCAAAAGAAGTGGCCAGAAAGGGCCGTTTGTTTTTTAAGGATATACTAATAACGACAGTTTCAGAATATACTAAAATAAGTTTACAAGGTACTGCTAAGGATAATTTTGATATCTACTAATAACAATGGCAATAATAATAATAACATAATAATAATAACAATAACATAATGATAATGATAACAATAACATAATGGCAAATTTATAAGGTGCTATTAAAATTTAATGTGCACAAATAATGACAATTTAGAATATACTAATAATGAGAAGTTTAGAAGGCACTATTAATGATAATTTTAATGTGGACTAATACTCACAAGTCTAGAATATTGTAATAACCGCAATTTTAGAAAGTTGAAATGATAACGTTAATGTGTAGTAATGACATGCTTGAAATATATTGATAATGCAAAATTAGAAGATGCAATTAATGATAACTGTAATGTGTACTAATAATGATAAGTTTTGAATATACTAACAATAACATGTGTGCTAATACTCACAAGTTTAGAATATACAAATAATGAAAAGTTTAGAAAAGTTGTCGCGAGATGCCAGAGTTGCGGATGTCGGGTCCTGGTCACCGTCGACCGCCAGTCGCCAAACATCACTTAGCCAGTCCACGGGATGCTCCACCACGGTCAGCGGACGGGACGGGGCATATCGGCCGAAAGAAGTGGCCATCCCATTCCCTGCCAAAGTGCACCGCTAGTCGCCCAACATCACTTATCACGTCCGTAAGCTGCTTCACCACTGTCAGCGGCCGGGACGGAGCACGTCGGCCAAAAGAAGTGGGCAGAAAGGGCCGTTTGTTTTTTATTTAATAAGATGGATGGATGGATGGATGCGGTCGCTGGGGTGGTGGGCATCTGCCCTCTCGGCCGAGACTACCCACCTCCTATACTATATACGCTAGATGCCAGAGTTGCAGAAGTCGGGTCCCGGCCAACGTTGACTGCCAGTCACCGAACATCACTTAATAATAAACTTAAGAATATATTAGTTTAGTATTGCCAAGTTTAGTATTGCCAAGTTTAGAATATACAAATAATGATAACTTTAATGTGCTCTAATAATGACAAGTTTTGAATACCAAAAAAGATTTGTTTAGTATTTACTAATACTGATATGTTTTGAATATAAGAACAATGACAAGAAATAATGAGGGTTTAAACATAAAATAATGACAAATGTAGAATATACTAATAATGACAAATTTAGAATATGCTAATTATGTAATTTATGTAATTTATGTAATTTATGTAATTTAGAATATGCTAATTATGTAATGGCAAGTTTAGAATATACCAATAATAACGAAGTTAGAAGGTATTATTAATGATAAATTTAGTGTGTACTAATACTAACGAGCTTAGCATATACTAAGAATGACAAATATAGAATAATGACATGTTTAGAATATACTAATGGTAAGCTTAGACGATAATAGTTATGATAACCTTGTATTATTAGGACACTAATAATGATTACTAATTAATGTTTGAATTATACTAATAATGACAAGTTGAAAAGGAATTATCAATGATAACTTTAATATGTTCTAGTAATGATAAGTTTAAAATATACGATTAATGACACTTTTTAGGTACAACTAATAAAACTTTAATGTGTACTAATAATGACAGGTTAAGATTATGGTATTAACGAGTGCTATTAATGACGAGTTTAGGATATACCAATAACGACAAGATCAGAAGATTCTTTTAATAATAAATATGTAGTAAGAGTGACAACTATAGAATATACAATTTTAAATAAGTTTGGAAGCTACTTATAATGTGTACTAATTATGAAAGTTGAGAATATACTATTATGGGTAAGTTTGTAATATATTAATAATGACAAGTTTAGAAAGTACTGTTAATGGTAAATTTAATGTATATGGAACATACTAATAATAAGTTTACAAGATACTGTTGATGATAACTAATACTTATAATGATAATTATAGACATACTAATAATGATCAGATTAAAGATACTATTAATGGTATCTTTAATTGTACTGTTAATGACAAGTTTAGAATATACTAACAATGAAATTTAAAGAATATTCTATTAATGATAACTTTAAATTGTACCAATAGTGACAAGCTTAGAAGTTACTGTTAATGAAATACAAGAAATAAAACTTTTAGAAAATAAAATAATGACAAGTTTAGAAGAATATAATACTCACATGTTTAAAATATAGCAATAATGATAAGTTTAAAGGATCCTATTAATGATAGCTTAAATATGTAGAAACAATGACACGTAATAATGAGAAGTTTAGAAAGTACTGTTAATGAAAACTTTCATGTGTACTAATAATGAAAGTTTACAATATACTAACTAAGACAACTTTAGAATATGCTAATAATAACAAGTTGAGAAGTTACTATAACTGTTAACTATAATATAATAATAATGAAGGTACTATTAGTGATAAATCTAATGACAAGCTTAGAATATACTAATATATAGGTTCTGAAGGCACTGAAGGTTCTGAAGGTAATAATAAGAATTTTAGAATATACCAATAGTGATAAGTTTAGAAGGTACTAACAAAAAAAACCCTTTAATTTCTATTATTAATGAAAAGTTGATCATATAATAGCAACTTTTTAAAAATGAAAGTTTCCTGTCTACTAATTATGATAAGTTTAGAATATACAAATAGTAACAGGTTTAGAAGGATAGCTATAAGGTATTCTAAAAATGAAGTTATAATATACTAACAATGGCATGTTTAGAATAAACCTACATTGAGAAGTTTAGAAGGTACTATTAATTACATTAATGTGTAATAATAATGAAAAGTTTAAAAAATACTAACAGTGGCAAGTACTGCTTATATTAAAATGAGAAGTTTAGAATGCAGTATTGATGATAACTTTAGTGTCTACATGTTTAGAATATACTAATAATGACAAGCTTACAATGTACCATTAAGGAAATTTTTAATGTGTCCTAATAATGACAAATTTAAAAGGTACTACTAATAGTAACTTTAATGTGTATTAAATTATAAGTTTAGAAGGTGCTATCAGATATAACTTTAATTTGAACAAATAAGGACAAGTTTAGAACATACTAATAATGACAAATTTAGACCGTTCTATGAATAAATAATGTCATGTTTAGAAGTTACTAAGATGACTTTAATGTGCACTAATAACATGTTTAGAATATACTAATAATCAGAAGTTTAAAAGGTACGATCAATTATAACTTTAATGTACTTTAATGCGTAGACGGATCTATTAATGATATATTTAATTTGTACTAATAATCACAATAATGTACTATTGATGACAAGGTTATAATATCTTAAGAACGATAATTTTAATGTGTTCTAATAAGAGGTTTATAATATCCAAATAATGAAAAATTAGGAAGGTATTTTTAATGATAACTTTAATGTCTGCTAACAATGACAAATTTAGAATATAGTAATAATGACAAATTTAGAATATACTTTAGAATGATTACATGTGTATAATATACTTATGATGTCAAGTTACTGTTAAGGTAGAAGGTACTGTTAACGTGTACTAGTAATACTAGAATATACAAATAATAACAAGTTTAAAAGGATACTACTACATGTTTATAAAATACTAATAAATAAAAGTTAAAAAACAGCAATAATGTCATGTTTAGAAGGTTAATGATAACGTTAATGTGTAATGACACGTTTGAATTATATTAATAATGCAAATTTTAGAAAATACTAATACTATCAATGATTTGTTTTGAATAAACTAACAATGTCATGTTTAGAAGACACTACTACTTTAACATGTACTAATACTCACAAGTTTAGAATATAGCAATAATGACAAATTTAGAAAAATGATAAAATTTGGATTATATTAGTTTTGCCAAGTTTAGAATATACCAATAATGATAAGTATACGAGGTCCTAATAATGAAAAGTTTAGAAGGTATGTCTAATGATAAATTTAATGTGTAATAATAATGACAAGTTAAGAATATACTGATAATGACAATTTTAGAATATACTATTAATAATCAATCTAATGTGTACTAATATGGCAAGTTTATACTATACTAATGATGTCAAGTTAAGAAGGTAATATTGATAATAACGTTAATGTGTACTGATAATGACAAGTTTAGAATATACTGATAATGTTGTTTAGAAGGTACTGTACTGATAATACAAGTTTAGGAGATACTACTAATAATAGTTTTAATATGTATCAATAACGACGATTTTATATTATAAAAATAAAGAAAAGTTTAAAATACACTAATATTGGCAAGTTTGGAAGGTGTTATTATTGATAAGTGCAGATGGAGAGATGATAATGGCAGATGATAAAGGCAGTAAGGGGAAGATGGGCAGAATATTTTCGGGAGTTGCTTAATGTGAAGGAGGATAGGGAAGGAAAGATTGCTGCAGTGAGAAGTGCGAAGAAAATGAGAGTGATGAATGAGGAGAATGGAGGAAGGATGAGGTGAAGGATGGATGCCATGCGGAATGTCTGAAAAAGGTGGACTGGTTGGTGAGGTTATTTAATGTTTGTTGGAGAGAGGGTAGAGTGCCGGAGGACTGGAGGAGTGCCTGTATAGTTCCGCTTTACAAGGGGAAAGGGGACAAGTGTGAATGTAGTAGTTTCAGAGGGATTAGCTTGTTGAGTGTAGTTGGGAAGGCTTATGGGAGGATCTTGGTTGAGAGGATTAGGAGAGGAACAGATGGAGTAATTGGTGAGGAGCAGTGTGGATTTAGGACAGGTAGAGGTTGTGTAGATCAGATCTTTGTGGTAAGACAGATATGTGAGAAAGCTATAGGAAAGGGGAAGGATTTGTTTTGGGCTTTTATGGATCTGGAAAAGGCTTATGATAGGGTAGACAGAAAGGCACTGTGGGAGGTTATGAAGATATACGGTATAGGAGGAAAACTTTTAGGAGCTCTCAAGAGTTTTTATGAGAATAGTAGAGCTTGTGTCAGGATTAGAAATGGAGAGAGTGAGTGGTTTGAAGTAAAGGTAGGACTTCGTCAAGGATGCGTTATGTTACCCTGGCTGTTCAACTTATACATGGATGGGGTGGTGCGAGAGGTAAATGCAAGGGTAGTGGGCAAGGGATTGGAGATGGTCAAAGAAAATGGAGAAATGGAGAAAAGTGGGAGGTGAACCAGTTGTTGTTTGCGGACCAGACTGTGCTTGTGGCCTGATCGGAGGAGGGATTGAGGAAGTTGGTGGCAGAGTTTGGGAGAGTATGTGATTGAAGAAAGCTAAAGATAAATGTGGGTAAAAGTAAGGTGATGAAAGTGGCAGTAGACTGGAAGTGAGCATTAAGGGAGAGCGACTGGAGGAAGTGGATAGTTTTAGATACTTGGGTGCAAATGTGGAAGGGAGAGGTGGAGTAAAGGTGGAGGTAGAATGTAGATTGAGAGAAGCGAGTAAATGCCTTGGTGGATTAAAGAGTGTAATGAGGAATAGACATTTGGGAATGGATGCTAAGAGGAGACTGTATGGGGCAGAAACATGGAACACAAGAGAAGAAGAGAGAAGGAGTTTGAATGTGTTTGAGATGAGGTGTCTGAGAAGTATGATGAGGATTACTAGGCTAGATAGAGTGAGAAATGAGGAGGTGAGGAGGAAAATGGGGGTGGAAAGGGAGCTGGGAGATAGGGTTGATGAAAGAATGTTAGGATGGTTTGGACACATGGAAAGAACACACACATACACACACACACACACACACACACACACACACACACACACACACACACACACACACACACACACACACACACACACACACACACACACACACACACACACACACACACACACACACACACACACACACACACACACACACACACACACACACACACACACACACACACACACACACACACACATTATTAGCACACATTAAAGTTTTCATTAACAGCTAAACTTCTTATTATTACGTGTCATTATTAGTACATATTAAAGTTATCATTAATAGGCACTCTTAAACTTATCATTAATAGGCACTCTTAAACTTATCATTTAGTATATTCTAAATTTGTCAATATTGGTACACATTAAAGTTATTATTTATAGTACGTTGTCACTCTTCCCATATTCTAAACTTTTATGATTAGTATGCTCTAAATTAACAATACCTTCTAAATTTGTCATTACTAATATATGAAGCCTTTCATTATTAGTGTATTCTAAACGTGTCATTATTAGTACAAATTAGTCATCATTAATAGTAGCTTCTAAACTTCTTTTTTGTTATTATTATACACAATAAAAATATTATTAATTGTATATTTACATTCTTCATTATTAGTATATTCTAAATTTATCATTATTAGTACGCATTAAAGTTATCTTTACAGATACCTTCTAATCTTGTTTTTATTGTTAGATTCTAAACTTGTCTGTGTTAGTATAATCTAATTTTTTCATTATTACTTTAAATAGTACCTTATCAACTTTCTTTATATGTATATTTTAAACTTGTCTATATTAGTACATATTAGCGTACTTTCTAAACTCATTATTATTATATTCTAAATTTTAAAGTTATCATTAATAGTACCTTCTAAACTTGTCATTATTAATAAACATTAATATATTCTAAACTTATCTTAATTAGTATATTATAAATTTTCATTATTAGTACACATTTAAGTTATCATTAATGGTATCTTATCTTATCTTATCTTATCATTATTTCTATATTTTAAACATGTCAATATTAGATTCTTCTAAACTTGTCATTATCTTTTATTCTAAACTTTTTATTATTTGTATATCAAACCTTTCAGTATTAGTACATTCTAAAGTTATCATTAATAGTACTTTCTGAACTTGTTATTATTAGTATATTAAAAACTTGTCATTATTACTAAACTTTTAGGTTATCATTAATAGTTCCTTCTAAAACGTTGTCATTAATAGTACCTTCCCGGTGTTTATTTGTATATTCTAAACTTAATATTAGTATACTCTAAATATGTCATTATTTAAGGTTACTATTACTAGTACACATTCAAGTTATCATTAAAAGTACATTCTAAAATTGTCATTATTAACTTATTCTAAACTTCTCATTATCAGTATATTCTACGCTTTTCATTTTGATAACACATTAAAGTTATTATTATTAGATTCCAAATTTGTATTTATTAGTACACATTAACGTTATCATTAATAATATCTTCCAAACTTTTCATTATTATTATGAAATTATCAATAATACTACCTTCTAAACTTCTCATTATTACCATATTCTAAACGTGTCACCACATTAAAGTATCATTAATAGTGCCTTCTATACTTGATATTATTACCATATTCTAAACTTTTATTATTAGTATTTCTATTATTAGTGTTTTACTATTGGTATATATTGAATTTATCATTTATCTTCTAAGCTTGTCTTTATTAACTTGCTTATTATTAGTACAAATTAAAGTTATCATGAGCAGTATCTTTCAAAGTTTTAATTGGTAATTTCTAATCTTTCCATTATTAGTACACATATCTGTACCTTCTAAACCTCTGATTATTAGAATATTGTAAACTTCTGATTATTAGTACATATTAAAGTTATTATTAACAATACCTTCTAAACTTGTCAAAGTTAAATGCATTTTTAATGTACATTATTAGTATATTCTATTTTTTCATTATTACTACATTTTAGTACATGCTGTAATTGACAGTTATAGTAACTTCTCAACTTGTTATTATTAGTATATTCTAAACTTGTGTTAATATAAACTTTCATTAACAGGACCTTCTAAACTTCTCATTATTACATGTCATTATTAGTACACATTTATGTTATCATTAATAAGATCTTTTAAACTTATCATTATTGCTATATTTCAAACATGTCAATATTAGATTCTTCTAAACTTTTCATTATTTTTTATTCTAAACGTTTTATTATTTGTATATTAAACCTTTTCAGTATAAGTACATTCTAAAGTTATGATTAATAGTACTTTCTAAACTTGTCATTATTAGTATATTCAAAAATTGTCATTATTACTACATATAAAAACGATAAAATTTAATAGTTCCTTCCAAAACTGTCATTTTTAGTATATTCTAAGCATCTCATTATTGGTATACATTAAAGTTGTCATTGATAGTATCTACCCGGTCTTTATTTGTATATTCTAAACTTATTATTAGTATACTCTAAATATGTCATTATTAGTTCACTTTAAGGTTACTATTACTAGTACACATTAAAGTTATCACTAAAAGTACATTCTCAAATTGTCATTATTAACTTATTCTAAACTTCTCATTATCAGTATATTCTACACTTTTCATTTTGATAACATATTTAAGTTATTATTGGATTTCAAATTTTTATTTATCATTACATATTAACGTTATCATTAATAATATCTTCCAAACTTTTCGTTATTAGTGCATTATGAATTTGTAATAATGAGAAAAAAATATTAACTACCTTCTAAACTTCTCATTATTACTATATTCTAAACCAGTCACACATTAAAATATCATTATTTGTTATTATCACCATATTCTAAACTTTTTATTATTAGTATATATTGAATTTATCATTTATCTTCTAAACTTGTCTTGTTTAGTATATTGTAAACTTGTACAAGTTAAAGTTATCTTGAACAGTACCTTTTAAACTTTTAATTATTGGTATATTCTAATCTTTTCATTACCTTCTAAACCTTTGATTATTAGTATACTTCTGATTATTAGTACACATTAAAGTTATCATTAACAATACCTTCTAAACTTGTCAAAGTTAAATACATTATTAATGTACCTTTTAAACTTGCCATTTGTAGTATATTTAATTTTTTTCATGATTAGTACATATTAAAGTCATTATTGGTGTATTCTAGTCTTTCCATTATTAGTACACATAAAAGTAGTCATCAACACATTCAAGTTATTATTGACAATACCTTCTAAACTGTCAACAAAATTTTAGGAAAGTTTTGTTTATCTTATTTTTTTATCGTTTGTATATGTAGTTTTATTCGCTGATTACAAAAATCACCTCATTTTTGTTCTAGCATCAATATTTATCTCATAAATGAGGAAAACATGTTTCTATAATCTCATCAATTTAACCAATATATAAAAAAAATAATGTTTGACCAAAAATAAAAAAATGATATGGTTATATAGGTACTACATTTATCAGAACAAATAGAACAAAATCACCAAAAATGAGAACGACAGGTGTATTTTACACACTTTCTACGTCTAAACACAATAACACTAACGCTTGAACGTGCTTTTCTTTTGTGCACTGCCTCGAATCAAGCTCCACACGTAGTCGCCCATCATAGATTCACTCCATCTTCCCTGATAGTTAGATAGTTAGATAGTTAGATAGTTAGATAGTTCTCCATAGTTAGAATGTCCTGATGAAACCGTTCACCATGCTCTTCACTCACGTCTCCCAAATTCTCTCTGAAGAAGTCCAGGTGCGAATGCAAGTAGTGTAGCTTAACTGACATTCTGCAGCCAAGTTTTCTATAACATTCAATTAAATTTTCTGCCAGCTCCTTGTAGTTTCACATTTTTGTTGCCCAAAAACCCTTTTACTATCAGCCGAAAAGCTTGCCATGTATTTTTTTCAACACTTGACATTTTGTTTTCCAACTCTTCAGATGCCAACATCTCTCTTATTTGTGGCCCAATAAAAATGCCACCTTTGACTTTGGCCTCAGATAAGTTTGGGAACATTAAACGGATATGTTTAAAGGCTTCACTTTGTGGGCTTAATGTTTTCATGAATTGTTTCATAAGCCCAAGCTTTATGTGCAGTGAAGGAAGCAATATTTTCTCTCTTTGAACAAGAGAATTGTTAAGTACATTGCGTGTACCAGGAGTTAATGTTCTGCATCTGCTCTGCTGTCCCACAGACAGAGGAAACAAGAATACTTTGTATAACCACCCTGTAGTCCAAGCAGGAATGCTAGCATTTTGAAGTCTCCACATACATCCCAATTGTGTTGTGTGTAATTGATCATGTGGTGGAGCTGTCAATAAATAAACGCCATTCAGAAGAGTTGTACTCAATGCCTATTTCACCAAAAAGACTGGCAACATCAGAGCAGTAACAAAGCAAATTCCCTTCCAAAACTTTGTAGAAACTGGAAAAACTTAGATGCTTTTTCCTGTACACAGAAATCTTGCAACTCCTTTAAACGAGATGTCAAGATCTCTGCCTTTTCCCTGATTAAGTCATCTAGTTCGGGTTGTGTAGGGAAATGTGGGGAGCTGCTTGATCCTGCTATATTGAAGGTATCATTATCGCTATCTTCAGATTCATCAGTTTCTGCAATCACGGATATGGAAGGAGGAGTTGAAATAGGTAAATCTTCACAATGTGGCACGGGAGCAATAGAAGATGGAATGTTCGGATATACAACAGCAGTTCTTCTATCTTTACCCATCTTGTACTTAGATATGTCGACAATGCAAAAGTAACAGTCATCATGGTGGTTAGTTGGTTCTCTCCAAATGCGAGGAATTGCGAATGGCATACACTTGCGACTGCCACGTAACCACCCTTCCAAGGTTGACCGACAACTTCTACAGCATACATGAGGTGCCCATGGTATGTCCTGATCACCCATAGGCATGCCAAAATAAGCCTCATAAGCAATGAAACACTTTGATACCTGTACAATCGTGTGTTTGGTCTGCTTGGGGCTGATGTAATATCCGCAGACAAAACAGAAAGAGTCTGGAGACAAACGGCAAGATCTGCTTTTGGTAGCCATAACTATACAATCTGAAAAGACAAAAACACGTGCTATAGCAAAGGGAATTAAGCATTCACTTGCTAACTAGATTACACAGTGAAATACCTAAGCATTTACAAATATAGTAACATAACAATAGAGAATCGAACATATGATCCACAAAAAGTAACGTAAGCACGTCTCAACGCAACGCATCTCACTCTATGACAGTTCAAGCAACACTGACGCTGCAGTGGCGCGTTCCTGTGTGTTGCAGCTGTGCTCGCTTCATAATCAAAGTGGCAAATGTTCTTTTTAGAACAGAAATTCCGAAAAATTACCCTATAAATATGAAAATGTGTGATATCTCATTTATAAAAAAAAATATTGACATTATGGCAAAACCAAGGTCACATTCGTAATCAGCATGTCAAATTTAGAAAAAACATACCAAACTTTACATAAACAAAAATTTGTTGCACAGTGTTATTAATGTACCTTTTAAACTTGTCATTATTAGGATATTACAAACTTGCCATTTTTAGTATATCTATTCTTTTTCATGATTAGTACATATCAAAGTAATTATTGGTATATTCTAGTCTTTCCATTATTAGTGCACATAAAAGTTATCAACTGTATCTTCCATTATACGTATATTGTAAACTTGTCATTATTAGTACACATTAAAGCTATTATTAATAAGACCTTCTAAACTTGACATCATTTGTATATTACAAACTTGCCAGTATTAGCATATTCTATTTTTTTGTCATTATTAGTGCACATTAAAGTTATCTTGCAATAGTACCTTCTAAACTTGTCATTATATTCTAAACTTGTTATTACTAATACACATTAAAGTTATTATTAACAATACCTTCTAAGCTTGTCATAATGAGAATATTATAAATTTGTCCTTATCAATACACATTATCAGGATATTCTATAGTTGTTATTATTAGTACAAATCAAATTTATAATGGATACCTTCTAAACTTCTCATTATTTGTATGTTTTTTAGCTGTCATTATTTGTATGTTCTAAATCATTCAATATTTGTACATATCAAAGCCTTCTAAAAACCTTCTAAAATTATCATTATTAAAACATGTTAAAGTTATTGTAAATATCATTTTCTACATCATAATTTTTAGTACGCATTATATATATCATTAATAGTACTATCGATAATATTCATTATTAGTATATTCTAAACTTCTCACATTAAAGTTATCAATAGTTCCGACTGAGCATGTTATTCTTAGTATATTCTACACTTGTGCATATTAGTGCATATTAAAGTTATCATTAAAAGTATATTCTAAACTTGCCATTACTAGTATTTTGTAGGACAACTTTAGAAAGTACTGTTAATGATAACTTAAACGTGTACTAATAAAGAGAATCTTTTAATGATAACTCAGATATGTGTTAATAATAACAAGTTTATAATATACAAAAATTGACAAGTGCAGAGGGTACTATTGATAATGAATTGAATGTGTACTAAAATGACAAATTTAGAAAGATACTATTAATGATAACTTTAATATGTAGTTACAAAGATAAGTTTATAAAGTACTATTAATGATAGCTTTAATGTGTACTAATAATGACAAGTTTAAAATGCATTAACAATGACAAGTTCAGAAAGTTCCATTAATATAAACTTTAATAAATTTCAATATTGACAAATTTAAAAAATACCAATAATGAGAAGTTTAAACTATACTAAAAATATGTTTAGAAGGTACTATTAATGATAACTTATATGGCAAATGGCAAATGACGAATTTAGAACATACTAATGAAAAGTTAAGAAATTTAATGATAACTTCAATGTGTACTAATACTGTCAAGACAGGTTTAAAAGGTACTATTAATGATGTCTTATAATGACAAGTTTAGAACATTATAATAATGACAGATTTAGAAGATACTATTTAGAATACTATTTAGAATAATTATTAGTATTATTTTCTTTGTAGGTCTCATATGACTCCCTCGTCCTATTTTGTAACCAATCTGTGAAAGCTCGCTTCTTCTCTTCTACACATTAAATTTATCATTAATAGTGCTTTCTAAACTTCAGTATATTCTAAACGTGTCTTCATTGGTATATTCTAAACCTGTCATCATTAGTATGTGCAAAACTTGTCATTAATACTTCATATCAAATTTATCAATATTAGGACGTTCTAAAAGTATCGTTATTAGTATATTCTAAACTCGGCAATATTAGCATATATTAAAGATGTCATTAAACATTGTCATTGTTATTATCGTTTAAACTAGTATATTCTAAACATTCTAAACTTGACATTATTAGTATGTTCTAAACTTATCATTAGTAAAAATTAGTCATTAATAGTGCCTTCGAAACTTGTCATTATTAGTACCTATTAGAATGTTCTACACTTTTCATTATTAGTACACATTGAAGTTATCATTAATAGTACTTTCTAAATGAACAAGTTAAAACAAGTTTTCACACAACGTTCTGCCCTCGCTGTCATAGAAATTACACCATCAGTTGAGCACGGGTGCTGGTTACAGGAACTTGTTACACTCTGCAATGGCTCGTAGGAAATCAATGAGTAATGAACGTATTTCAGAAATACTTCTCCAAAGCGATGTACAGTAAATGAAGATACAGATGACATAAGTGACGAAGAGTTTATACCTCAAGTTGGCGATGGCTCTAGTGATTGTTCTGATGCTGACGAGGATATTTCTGAAGATGTAACAGCATCAAGTGTTGCTGTCGACACTAGATACCTACAGTATCCTTCTGGCGATCATTGGTTCTTCAATGAGCCTCCCTCACAAGGTAGAATGAAGAGTTTGAAAACATTGACTTCACAATCCGGTGTTACAGCATACGCAACAAACAGAATAACAGAAGACCCATGTACTGCATTTGATTTACTTTTTGACAGAGATATGATGGGGACCATTCTGGTTGAAACTAAAAAACAAGGGCAGTGGATGTGTCAAGATTGGGAACTCATCACAGAAAATTAGCTCCGTGCTTATGTTGGTCTCTGCATTCTTCGTGGCGTCTATCGCAGTAAGAACCTAGCTGTAAAGCAAATATGGAGCCCCGAATTTGGCCCTCCAATATTTTCAAAGACAATGTCAGTGAAAAGATTCGAGGACATACGACGAGCGTTGCGATTTGACGACTCTACAACTCGTAATAGCAGGTTAGCAATAGACAAACTCGCCAGAACTCACAACATACTGAATCTGTTACTGTTGACGAGCAGCTCTATCCGTACAGGGGACGTTGTAGGTTCATACAATACATGCCTTCAAAGCCTGCAAAGTATGGATTGAAATTTTGGTTACTCGCAGATGCAAAAAGCTACTATGTATCAAATATACAAATGTACACGCAAAAATGAGTCGAGAACTGAAGAATTAGGAATACTCTCTTTTACCCGTCACTTGTATAGTTCTGGGAAAAATGTGACGTGTGACAACTTTTTTACTTGCCTGAAGTTGGCACGCGAACTTGCACAGAAGCAAATGTCGTTAGTTGGAACTATTCGCAACAACAGAAGAGAAGTTCCTAAAGAAATACGTGAAGTAAAACAGAAAAAAATTCACGAAAGTGTTTTTGCATATTCAGAAGATGGAATACAGGTAGTTTCTTACAAAACAAAAGAGAGCAAGAATGTTGTACTCCTATCAAGTCAGCATACATCAAACAAATTGGATGAACCCAACAAGAGAAAACCAGAAATATACGAGCAAAAGGTGGCATGTCCTTGTTTGGTGTAATATTATTGATTTGACTTGTTACAACGCTTATGTTTTGTACTTTGGTGTATTTCCTATCATAAAAACCAAACCCACGTCTTCATGCTTCTCATAGAATCAGAAAGCAACATCTAGCCAGAGTAGATAATGATAACTTTAATGTGTACTAGTAATAACAAATTTAGAATATACTAATAATAACAAGTTTATAAGGTACTATTGCATGATAACTTTAATGTGCACTAATAATGACAAATTTAGAATATACAAATGATGTCAAGTATTATTGATAATAGCTTTAGTATGTACTAATAATGACAATTTTACAATATACAGTATGTATAATGCAAGACTAGAATATACCAATAATGACTTTAATATGTACTAATCATGAAAAAAAATATACTAGAAATGACAAGTTTGTAATATCCTAATAATAACAAGTTTAGGAGGTACATTAATAATGCATTTAACTGTGACAATTTTAGAAGGTATTTTAAAGTGTATACTAATAATGAGAGGTTTAGAAGGTACAGGTATGTGTACTAATAATGGAAAGATTAGAATATACCAATAATTAAAAGTTTAAAAGTTACTGTTCATGATAACTTTAATTTGTACTAATAATAAGCAAGTTTACAATATACTAATAGAGACAAGTTTAGAAGATAAATAATAAACTCAATATATACTAATAGTAAAACACTAATAATAAAAAGTTTAGAATATGGTAATAATAACAAGTATAGAAGGCACTATTAATGATAACTTTAATGTGTGACAAGTTTAGAATATAGTAATAGTGAGAAGTTTTATTGACAATTTCATAATGCACTAATAATGAAAAGTTTGGAAGATGTTATTAATGATAACGTTAATCTGTACTTATAAATAAAAAATTGGAATCTAATAATAATAACTTTAATGTGTTATCAAAATGAAAAGTTTAGAACATACTAATAACTAGAAGTTTAGAATAATTTAATAATGACAATTTTAGAATGTACTTTTAATAATAACTTTAATGTGTACTAGTAATAGTACACTAATAATGACATATTTAGAGTATACTAAAGTTTGGAATATACAAATAAAGACCGGGTAGGTACCATTAATGGCAACTTTAATGTATACCAATAATGAGATGCTTAGAATATACTAAAAATGACAGTTTTAGAAGAAACTATTAATGATAACCTTAAAGTTTAGTAATAATGACAAGTTTTGAAGAATCTAATATTGATAAGTTTAAAAGATCCTATTAATGATAACTTAAATGTGTACTACTAATGACACGTAATATTGAGAAGTTTAAAAGGTACTATTAATGAAAACTTTAATGTGTACTAATATTGAAAGTTTATAATATACTAATAAAGACAAGTTTAGAATATACTAATAATAACAAGTTGAGAAGTCACTATAACTGTTAACTATAATGTGTACTAATAATTACAAGTTTAGAAGGTACTATTAATGAGAATTTAGAATATGGAAATAATGATAAGTTTAGAAGGTACTGTTAATGATAACGTTAATATGTACTAATATAGACAAGTTATAAATATATATATATATATATATATATATATATATATATATATATATATATATATATATATATATATATAAAGAAAGTTTATAAGGTACTATTTGTAGTAATAATGAAAATATATTATACTAACACAGACAAGTTTAGAATATAAAAATAAGAAAAAGATTAAAAGATAATTTAGAATATACTAATAATGAAGAATGTGAATATACAATTAATATCTTTATTGTGTCCTAATAATAAATATAGAATATACTAATAACGACGTTGAAAAAGAAGTTTAAAAGCTACTATTAATGATGACTAATTTGTACTAATAATGACACGTTTAGAATACACTAATAATGAAAGGCTTAAAATATATTAATAATGACAAGTTTAGAAGGTATTGTTAATTTTAGAGCATACTAATAATAAAAGTTTAGAATATGGTAACAGTGACAAGTTTTTAACGTACTATAAATAATAACTTTAATGTGTACTAATATTGACAAGTTTAGAATATACTAATAATTACAAGTTTAGAGGGGACTGTTAATGATAAGTTTAGAAGGTACTATTACTGACTTTAATGTGTACTAATGATAATAATGCCATTATGTTATGTTATCATTAATGACATACTAATAAAACAAGATTAGAAGGTACTGATAATGATAAATTTAATGTGTACTAATAATGACAAGATTAGAAGATGCTATTAATGGTAAACTTTAATGTTTACTAATAATGACGAGTTATGTACTAGTTTAAAATATAATAATAATGACAAAGATAGAATAATGATAAATTTAGAATGTACTTATATTGCAAAGTTCAAAATGTACTAGTAATGATAAGTTTAGAACGTCCTATCAATGATAAATTTAATGTGAGCTAATAATGACATGTTTAGAATATACTGATATTAATATGTTTAGAATATACCAATAATGAGAAATTTAGAAAGTACTATAAATGATAAATAATGACAAGTTTAAAGATACTATTAATTATATGTTTAGAATATACTAATAATGACAAGTCTAGAATACTCCAATAATGACAGGTTTAGAAGATACTATTAATGATAATTTACTAATAATGATGATATTAGATTTTACCAGGACTGACAAGTTTAGAATATCAATTGGTATACTAATAATGACAAGTCTAGAATACTCCAATAATGACAGGTTTAGAAGATACTATTAATGATAATTTTAATGTTTACTAATAATGATGATTTTCGATTTAGCAGGACTGACAAGTTTAGAATATCAATTGAAAAGGTACTATCAATGATAACTTTAATATGTTCTGATCATGACAAGTTTAGAATATACGATTAATGACAAATCAAGAGCATAACTTTAATGACAAGTGTAGAATGTACTACTAACAACAAGTTTATAAGGTACTATTAATGATAACTTTAATGTATACTATAATAAAATTTTAGTATATACTAATGATAATTTTAATATGGGTTGATAAAGACAAGTTTCGAACATACTAATCATAATAAGTTATGATAAATCTTTTGATAATAACTTTAATGTGTGTCAACAATCACAAGTTTAGAATATACTAATAATGTGTTTAGAATATACTAACGATAATAAGTTTAGAATATAATATTAATAATGACAAGTTTAGAATATACTAATTTATAATACACTAATTGTGACACGTTTAGGATATACTAATAACGACAGTTTCAGAATATACTAAAATAAGTTGACAAGGTACTGCTAAGGATAATTTTGATATTTACTAATAACAATGGCAATAATAATAATAACATAATAATAATAACAATAACATAATGATGATAATAATGGCAAATTTATAAGGTGCTATTAAAATTTAATGTGCACAAATAATGACAATTTAGAATATACTAATAATGAGAAGTTTAGAAGGCACTATTAATGATAATTTTAATGTGGACTAATACTCACTAGTCTAGAATATTGTAATAACCGCAATTTTAGAAAGTTAAAATGATAACGTTAATGTGTAGTAATGACATGCTTGAAATATATTGATAATGCAAAATTAGAAGTTGCAATTAATGATAATTGTAATGTGTACTAATAATGATAAGTTTTGAATATACTAACAATAACATGTGTGCTAATACTCACAAGTTTAGAATATACAAATAATGAAAAGTTTAGAAAAGTTGTCGCGAGATGCCAGAATTGCGTATGTCGGGTCCTGGCCACCGTCGACCGCCAGTCGCCGAACATCACTTAGCCCGTCCACGGGATGCTCCACCACGGTCAGCGGACGGGACGGGGCATATCGGCCGAAAGAAGTGGCCATCCCATTCCCTGCCAAAGTGCACCGCTAGTCGCCCAACATCACTTATCACGTCCGTAAGCTGCTTCACCACTGTCAGCGGCCGGGACGGAGCACGTCGGCCAAAAGAAGTGGCCAGAAAGGGCCGTTTGTTTTTTAAGGATATACTAATAACGACAGTTTCAAAATATACTAAAATAAGTTTACAAGGTACTGCTAAGGATAATTTTGATATTTACTAATAACAATGGCAATAATAATAATAACATAATAATAATAACAATAACATAATGATAATAATAACAATAACATAATGGCAAATTTATAAGGTGCTATCAAAATTTAATGTGCACAAATAATGACAATTTAGAATATACTAATAATGAGAAGTTTAGAAGGCACTATTAATGATAATTTTAATGTGGACTAATACTCACAAGTCTAGAATACTGTAATAACCGCAATTTTAGAAAGTTGAAATGATAACGTTAATGTGTAGTAATGACATGCTTGAAATATATTGATAATGCAAAATTAGAAGATGCAATTAATGATAACTGTAATGTGTACTAATAATGATAAGTTTTGAATATACTAACAATAACATGTGTGCTAATACTCACAAGTTTAGAATATACAAATAATGAAAAGTTTAGAAAAGTTGTCGCGAGATGCCAGAGTTGCGGATGTCGGGTCCTGGCCACCGTCGACCGCCAGTCGCCAAACATCACTTAGCCCGTCCACGGGATGCTCCACCACGGTCAGCGGACGGGACGGGGCATATCGGCCGAAAGAAGTGGCCATCCCATTCCCTGCCAAAGTGCACCGCTAGTCGCCCAACATCACTTATCACGTCCGTAAGCTGCTTCACCACTGTCAGCGGCCGGGACGGAGCACGTCGGCCAAAAGAAGTGGCCAGAAAGGGCCGTTTGTTTTTTAAGGATATACTAATAACGACAGTTTCAGAATATACTAAAATAAGTTTACAAGGTACTGCTAAGGATAATTTTGATATCTACTAATAACAATGGCAATAATAATAATAACATAATAATAATAACAATAACATAATGATAATGATAACAATAACATAATGGCAAATTTATAAGGTGCTATTAAAATTTAATGTGCACAAATAATGACAATTTAGAATATACTAATAATGAGAAGTTTAGAAGGCACTATTAATGATAATTTTAATGTGGACTAATACTCACAAGTCTAGAATATTGTAATAACCGCAATTTTAGAAAGTTGAAATGATAACGTTAATGTGTAGTAATGACATGCTTGAAATATATTGATAATGCAAAATTAGAAGATGCAATTAATGATAACTGTAATGTGTACTAATAATGATAAGTTTTGAATATACTAACAATAACATGTGTGCTAATACTCACAAGTTTAGAATATACAAATAATGAAAAGTTTAGAAAAGTTGTCGCGAGATGCCAGAGTTGCGGATGTCGGGTCCTGGTCACCGTCGACCGCCAGTCGCCAAACATCACTTAGCCAGTCCACGGGATGCTCCACCACGGTCAGCGGACGGGACGGGGCATATCGGCCGAAAGAAGTGGCCATCCCATTCCCTGCCAAAGTGCACCGCTAGTCGCCCAACATCACTTATCACGTCCGTAAGCTGCTTCACCACTGTCAGCGGCCGGGACGGAGCACGTCGGCCAAAAGAAGTGGGCAGAAAGGGCCGTTTGTTTTTTATTTAATAAGATGGATGGATGGATGGATGCGGTCGCTGGGGTGGTGGGCATCTGCCCTCTCGGCCGAGACTACCCACCTCCTATACTATATACGCTAGATGCCAGAGTTGCAGAAGTCGGGTCCCGGCCAACGTTGACTGCCAGTCACCGAACATCACTTAACCCGTCCGCGAGGTGCTTGACCACGGTCAGTGGCAGTGACGGGGCACGACAGCCGAAAGAAGTGACCACCCCATTCCTGGCCACCGTCCACCGCTGGTGGCCCAACATCACTTAGCCTGTCCACGGGGTAGTCAGTCACGGTCAACGGCCAAGACGGTCACCCTGTATACTACCTATCTCGGTCTGTGGCTAGGCCAGGTTGCGTGCGCTTAGTCCAAAGATATTCAGATTCACCAAGTGTGCCGGACAAAGGGCCGTTTGCTTTTGATCTAATAAAAGCTCTCTACCCCCTGAGGTCGGAGCCTGTGTGCATGTATTAGTTGCAGAATTACCAGTTATTCAGGTGGGTAGATATGTTCCAATGAACCACAACTGATTTAATAAGCCATTCGAGGTTTCGCCTTCGATCGGTTTATACTTAGACATGCATGGCTTAATCTTTGAGACAAGCATATGACTACTGGCAGGATCAACCAGGTAGCTTGGCGTTGACGCTAGATAGGTAGCTACCTATGTGTGTAGGTGAACCGTCGGGTAGATGGATGGATGGATGGATCAAATCGCTAAGGGTGGGGCCCATCCGGCTTCCCGGCCGAGACTTCCCACCCCGTATACTATATACGCGAGATGTCAGAGTTGCGGATGTCGGGTCCCGGCCACCGTCGACCGCCAGTCGCCGAACATCACTTAGCCCGTCCGCGGGGTGCTCCGTCACGGTCAGCGGCCGGGACCGGGCACGTCAACCGAAAGAAGTGGCCACCCCATTCCAGGCCACCGTCCACCGCCAGTCGCCCAACATCACTTAGCCCGTCCGCGGAGTGGTCTGCCACGGTCAGCGGCAAGGACGGCCACCCTTTATTCTACTCAGCCACAACTGATTTGATTAAAGCGCTCTTCCCTGAGAGGTCGGAGCTTGTGTGCATGTATTAGCTCTACAATTACCAAATATCCAGGTGGGTAGATATGATCCACTGAACCACAACTGATTTAATGAATCATTCGTGGTTTTGCCTTAGATCGGCCTGTACTTGGACATACATGGCTTAATCTTTGAGACAAACATATGACTTCTGGCAGGATCAAATAGGTAGCTTGGCGTTGACGCTAGATAGCTAGCTAGCTATGGATGGATCGGATCGTTAGGGGTGGGGGTCATCCGGCCTCTCGGCCGAGACTACCCACCCCGTATACTATATACTCGAGATGCCAGAGTTGCGGATGTCGGGTCCCGGCCACCGTCGACCGCCAGTCGCCGAACATCACTTAGCCCGTCCGCGGGGTGCTCCACCACGGTCAGCGGTCAGGACCGGGCACGTCAACCGAAAAAAGTGGCCACCCCATTCCAGGCCACCGTCCACCGCCAGTCGCCCAACCCCACTTAATCCGTCCGCGGGGTGCTCCGTCACGGTCAGCGGGACGGGGCATGTCGGCCGAAAGAGGTGGCCACCCCATTCCCGGCCAACATCCACCGCCAGTCGCCCAACATCACTTAGCCCGTCCGCGGAGTGGTCTGCCACGGTCACCGGCCAGGATGGCCACCCCTTATACTACTCAGTCACAACTGATTTACTTAAAGCGCTCTGCCCGTAGAAGTCGGAGCTTGTGTGCATGTATTAGCTCTAGAATGACCATTTATCCAGGTGGGTGGATAAGATCCAATGAACCACAACTGATTTAATGAACCATTCATGGTTTTGCCTTAGATCGGCCTGTACTTAGACATACATGACTTAACCTTTAAAAAAACATATGACTTCTAGCAGGATCAAACAGGTAGCTTGGCGTTGA
The DNA here is from genome assembly GCF_046742065.1 of Oratosquilla oratoria. Classification (NCBI taxonomy): domain Eukaryota; kingdom Metazoa; phylum Arthropoda; class Malacostraca; order Stomatopoda; family Squillidae; genus Oratosquilla; species Oratosquilla oratoria. The sequence continues at coordinate 2,913,876 of NC_134816.1, read as the reverse complement.
CGCTAGATAGGTAGCTAGCTATGTGTTTAGGTAAACCGTTTGGTGGATGGATGGATAGATCCGGTCGAGACTACCCACCCCGTATACAATATACACTAGATGCCAGAGTTGCGGATGTCGGGTCCCGGCCACCGTCGACCGCCAGTCGCCCAACATCACTTAGAGCGTTCACGGGGTGCTCCGCCACGGTCAACATCCGGGACGTTGCACGTCGGCCGAAGGAAGTGGCCACCCCAATCCAGGCCACCGTCCACCGACAGCCGACCAAACTCACTATGCCCGTCCGCAGGGTGCTCCACCATAGTCAGCGACAGGGATGTGGCACGTCGGCCGAAAGAAGTGGCCACTCCATTCCTGGTCAACGTCCACCGCCAGTCGCCCAACATCACTTAGCCCATCCGCGGGGTGGTCTGCCACGGTCAGCGGCCAGGACGGCCACCCTTTTTACTACTTAGCCTCAACTGATTTCATAAAAGCGTTCTTCCCACAGATGTCCGAGCTTGTGTGCATGTATTAGCTCTACAATTACCAGTTTTCCAGGTGGGTGGATAATATCCAATGAACCACAACTTATTTTATGAGCCACTCGAGGTGTCGCCTTAGATCGGCCTGTACTTAGACATTCATGGCTTAACCTTTGAGACAAATATATGACTCCTGGCAGGATCAAACAGGTAGCCTGGCGTTGACGCTAAATAGCTAGATAGCTGTCTGTGTAGGTAGACCGTAGGGTGGATGGATGGATGGATGGATCCAGTCGCTAGGGGATGGGGGCATCCGGCCTCCCGGCCGAGACTACCCACCCCGTATACTATATACGCGAGACGCCAGAATTGCGAATGTCGGGTCCCGGCCACCATTGACCGCCAGTCGCCGAACATCAATTAGCCATTAAGCGGGGTTCTCCGCCACGGCCAGCGGTCGGGACGGGTTGTGTCGGCCGAAAGAATTGGCCACCCCATTCCCTGCCACCTTCCACCGCCAGTCGCCCAACATCACTTAGCCCGTCCGCGAGGTGCTCCACCACAGTTAGTGGCCGGGACGGTGCACGTCGGCCGAAAGAAGTGGCCACCCCATTCCTACCCACCGTCCGCCGCCTGTCTCCCAACATCACTTCGCCCGTCCGCGGGGTGGTCTGCCACGGTCAGTGGCTAGGATGGCCACTTGTATACTACTTAGCTCGGTCTCCGGCCGGGGTGGGTCCGTGTTCTCAGCCCAAAGATATTCAGATTGACTTGGTGCGGTGGACAAAGGGCCGTTTGGTTTTGATCTAATAAAAGCGCTCTACATCCTGAGATCGGAGCTTATGTGCATGTATTAGCTCTAGAAATACCAGTTATCTAGGTGGGTGGATAAGGTCCAATGAACCACAACTGATTTAATGAGCCATTCGAGGTTTCGACTTATATCGGCGTGTACTTAGACATGCATGGCTTAATATTTCAGACAAGCATATGACTACTAGCAGGATCAACCAGGTAGCTTGGCGTTGACGCTAGATAGCTAGCACGCTATCTGTGTAGGTGGACCGTTTGGTGGATGGATGGATAGATCCGGTCTCTAGGTGTGGGGGGCATCCAGCCTCTCGGTCGAGACTACCCACCCCGTATACCATATACGCGAGATGCCAGAGTTGCGGATTACGGGTCCCGGCCACCGTCGACCGACAGTCGCCGAACATCACTTAGCCCGTCCACGTGATGCTCCGCCACGGTCAGTGGACGGGACGGGGCATATCGGCCGAAAGAAGTGGCCACCCCATTCCCGGCCAGTGGGACAAAGGGCCGTTTGGTTTTGATCTAATAAAATCGCGCTACTTCCTGAGATTGGAACTTTTATGCATGCATTAGCTCTTCGAATACCAGTTATCTAGGTGGGTGGATAAGATCCAATGAACCACAACATATTTAATGAGCCATTCGAAGTTTCACTTTAGATCGGCCTGTACTTTGACATGCATGGCTTAACCTTTAAGACAAACATATGACTTCTTGAAGGATCAAACAGGTAGCTTGGCGTAGACGCTAGATAGCTAGCTAGCTATCTGTGTCGGTAGACCATTGGTTGGGTGAATGGATGGATGTATCCGGTCGCTGGGGATGGGGGACATCCGGGATCTCGGCCGAGACTACCCTCCCCGTATACCATATACGCGAGATGCCAGTGTTGCGTATGTCGGGGGGGCGGTCACCGTCGACCGCCAGTCGCCGAACATCACTTAGCCTGTCCATGGGGTGCTCCGCCACGGTCAGCGGATGGAACGGGGCATATCGGCCGAAAGAAGTGGCTACTCTGTATGCTACTTAGTCCGGTCTGCAGCTGGGCCGGGGTACGTGCACTCGGCCTAAACATACTCAGATTCACCAGGTGCGGCGGAAAAATGGCCGTTAGTTTTTTATTTAATAAAAGCGCTCTACCCCCTAAGGTCTAAGCTTGTGTGCATGTACTAGCTGTAGAATTGCCACAGTTATCCAGGCGGGTGTCTAAGATGGATGGATGGATGGATGGATCAGGTCGCTAGGGGTGGGGGCATCTAGCCTCTCGGGCAAGACTACCCACCTCCTCTACTATATAAGTTAGATGCAAGAGTTGCGGATGTCGGGTCCCGGCCACCGTCGACCGCCAGTTGCCGAACACCACTTAACCCGTCCGCGATGTGCTCGACCACGGTCAGCTTCCGTGACAGGGCATGACAGCCGAAAGAAGTGGCCACCCCCTTCCCGGCCACCGTCCACCGCCGGTCGCCAAACATCACTTAGTCTGTCGTCGGGGTAGTCAGTCACGGTCAGCGGCCAGGACGGCCACCCTGCATAACACCTTGCTTGGTCTGTAGCTAGGCCAGGGTCCGTGCGCTCAGCCCAAAGATATTCAGATTCACCAGTTGTGCCGGAAAAAGGGCCGTTTGGTTTTGATCTAATAAAAGCGCTCTACCCCCTGAGGTCGGAGCTTGTGTGCATGTATTAGTTGTAGAATTATCAGTTATCCAGGTGGGTGGATAAGATCCAATGAACCACAACTGATTTAATGAGCCATTCGAGGTTTCGCCTTAGATCGGCCTGTACTTAGACATGCATGGCTTAACTTTTGAGACAAACATATGACTTCTAGCAGGATCAAACAGGTAGCTTTGCGTTGACGCTAGATAGCTAGCTAGCTATCTGTGTAGGTAGACCGTTTGGTGGATGGATGGAAAGATCGGGTCGCTAGGTGTGGGGGGTATCCGGCCTCTCGGCCGAGACTACAAGATGTCGGGTCCCGGCCACCGTCGACCGACAGTCGCCGAACATCACTTAGCCCTTCCACGGCCGAAAGAAGTGGCCACCCCATTCCCGGCCAGTGGGACAAAGGGCCGTTTGGTTTTGATCTAATATAATCGCGCTACTTCCTAAGATCGGAACTATTGTGCATGTATTAGCTCTACAAATACCAGTTTTCTAGGTGGGTGGATAAGATCCAATGAACCACAACAGATTTAATGAGCCATTCGAAGTTGCGCTTGACATCGGCCTGTACTTTGACATGCATGGCTTTAAGACAAACATATGACTTCTTGAAGGATCAATCAGGTAGCTTGGCGTAGACGCTAGATAGCTAGCTACCTATCTGTGTAGGTAGACCATTGGGTGGGTGGATGGATGGATGAATCCAGTCGCTAGGGGTGGGGGGGCATTCGGGATCTCGGCGGAGACTACCCTCCCCGTATATCATATACGCGAGATGCCAGTGTTGCGGATGTCGGGACCCGGCCACCGTCGACCGCCAGTCGCCGAACATCACTTAGCCCTTCCACGGGGTGCTCCGCTATGGTCAGCGGACGGGACTGGGCACATCGGCCGAAAGAAGTAGCCACCCGATTCCCGGCCACCGTGCACCGCCAGTCGTCCAACATCACTTAGCCCGTACGCGAGGTGCTCCACCACAGTTAGCGGCCGAGACGGAGCACGTCGGCCGAAAGAAGTGGCCACCCCATTCCCGGCCACCGTTCACCGCTAGTCGCCAAACGTCACTTAGCTCGTCCGCGGGGTGATCCGCCGCGGTCAGTGGCCGGGACGGGGAACGTCGTGGGTTGATAAGAACCAATGAACCACAACTGATTTAATGGATCATTCGTGGTTTCGCCTTAGATCGGCATGTACTTAGACATGCATGGCTTAACCTTTGAGACAAAAATATGACTTCTGGTAGGATCAGACAGGTAGCTTGGCGTTGACGCTAGATAGCTAGATAGCACTCTGAGTAGGTGGATCGTAGGATGGATGGATGGATGGATGGATGGATGGATCCTTTCGCTCGGGGTGGGGGGCATATGGCCTCTCGGCCGAGACTACCCACCCCGTATACTATATACGCGAGATGCCAGAGTTGCGGATGTCGGGTCTCGGCCACCGTCGACCACCAGTCGCCGAACATCACTTAGCCCGTCCACGGGATGCTCCGCCACGGTCAGTGGACAGGACGGGGCATATCGGCCGAAAGAAGTGGCCATCCTATTCCCTGCCACCGTGCACCACCAGTCGCCCAACATCACTTACCCCGTCCGTAAGCTGCTTCACCACTGTCAGCGGCCGTGAATGAGCACGTCGGCCAAAAGAAGTGGGCAGAAAGGGCCGTTTGTTTTTTATTTAATAAGATGGATGGATGGATGGATGGATGGATGGATGGATGGATGGATGGATGGATGGATGCGGTCGCTGGGCTGGTGGGCATCTGGCCTCTCGTCCGAGACTACCCACCTCCTATACTATATACGCTAGATGCCAGAGTTGCGGAAGTCGGGTCCCGGCCAACGTCGACCGCCAGTCGCCGAACATCACTTAACCCGTCCGCGAGGTGCTTGACCACAGTCAGTGGCAGTGACGGGGCACGACAGCCGAAAGAAGTGACCACCTCATTCCCGGCCACCGTCCACCGCTGGTGGCCCAACATCACTTAAAACGTCCGCGGGGTAGTCAGTGACGGTCAGCGGCCAAGACGGTCACCCTGTATACTACCTAGCTCGGTCTGTGGCTAGGCCAGGGTCCGTGCGCTCATTCCAAAAATATTCAGATTCACCCGAGACTACCCACCTCCTATACTATATACGATAGATGGCAGAGTTGCGAAAGTCGGGTCCCGGCCACCGTCGTCCGCTAGTCGCCGAACATCACTTAACCCGTCCGCGAGGTGCTTGACCACGGTCAGTGGCATTGACGGGGCACGACAGCCGAAAGAAGTGACCACCCCATTCCCGGGCACCGTCCACCGCTGGTGGACCAATATCACTTAGCACGTCCGCGGGGTAGTCAGTCACGGTCAGCGGCCAAGACGGTCACCCTGTATACTACCTAGCTCGGTCTGTGGCTAGGCCAGGGTGCGTGCGCTCAGTCCAAAAATATTCAGATTCACCCGAGACTACCCACCTCCTATACTACATACGCTAGATGCCAGAGTTGCGGAAGTCGGGTCCCGGCCACCGTCGATCGCCAGTCGCCGAACATCACTTAACTCGTCCGCGAGGTGCTTGACCACGGTCAGTGGCAGTGACGGGGCACGACAGCCGAAAGAAGTGACCACCCCATTCCCGGGCACCGTCCACCGCTGGTGGCCTAACATCACTTAGCACGTCCGCGGGGTAGTCAGTCACGGTCAGCGGCCAAGACGGTCACCCTGTATACTACCTATCTCGGTCTGTGGCTAGGCCAGGGTCCGTGCGCTCAGTCCAAAAATATTCAGATTCACCAGGTGTGCCGGACAAAGGGCCGTTTGGTTTTGATCTAATAAAGGCGCTCTTCATCCTGAGATACAAGCTTGTGTGCATGTATTAGTTGTAGAATTACCAGTTATCCAGGTGGGTGGATATATTCTAATGAACCACAACTGATTTAATAAGCCATTCGAGGTTTCGCCTTCGATCGGTTTGTACTGAGACACGCATGACTTAATATTTCAGACAAGCATATGACTACTGGCAGGATCAACCAGGTAGCTTGGCGTTGACGCTAGATAGCTAGCAGGATATCTGTGTAGGTGGACGTCGGGTGGATGGATGGATGGATGGATGGATGGATGGATGGATGGATGGATGGATGGATGGATGGATGGATGGATGGATGGATGGATGGATGGATGGATGGATGGATGGGTGGATGGATGGATGGATGGATCCGGTCGCTGGGGTTGGAGAGCATCTGGCCTCTCGGTCGAGACTAACCACTCACTTTACTATATACGCGAGATGCCAGAGTTGTGGATGTCGGGTCCCGGCCACCGTCGACCGCCAGTCGCCCAACATCACTTAGCCCGTCCGCGGGGTGCTCCGCCACGGTCAGGGCCTTAACGAGGCACGTCGCCCGAAAGAAGTGGCCATCCCATTCCCGGCCTTCGTCCACCGCCAGTCGCCCAACATCACTTAGCCCGTCCGCGGGGTGGTCTGCCACGGTCAGCGTCCAGGACGGCCACCCTTTATACTACTTAGCCACAACTGATTTCATAAAAGCGCTCTTCCCATAGACGACCGTGGATAATATCCAATGAACCACAACTGATTTAATGAGTCATTCGAGGTGTCGCCTTAGAACGGCCTGTACTTAGACATGCATGGCTTAACCTTTGAGACAAACATATAACTCCACGGTCAGCGGCAGTGACGGGGCACGACAGCCGAAAGAAGTGACCACGCCATTCCTGGCCACCGACCACCGCTGTTGGCCCAACATCACTTAGCACGTCCGCAGGGTAGTTAGCCACGGTCAGCGGCCAAGACGGTCACCCTGTATACTACCTAGCTTAATCTTTGAGAGAAGCATATGAGTACTGGCAGGATCAACCAGGTAGCTTTACGTTGACGGTAGATAGGTAGCTAGCTATCTGTGTAGGTGAACCGTCGGGTAGATGGATGGATGGATGGATCGACCGGCGGTGGACGGTGGTCGGCAAGGGGGTGGCCACTTCTTTCGGCTGTCATGCCCTGTCACGGAAGCTGACCGTGGTCGAGCACATCGTGGTCGACGGTGGCCGGGCCCCGACATCCCCAACCCTAGCATCTAGCGTATTTGGTAGGTGGATAGTCTCGGCCGAGAGGATAGATGCCCCCACCCCTAGCGACCGGATCCATCCATCCATCCATCCATCTTAGACACCCGCTTGGATAACTGTGGCAATTCTACAGCTAGTACATGCACACAAGCTTAGACCTTAGGAGGTAGAGCGCTTTTATTAAATAAAAAACTAACGGCCCTTTTTCCGCCGCACCTGGTGAATCTGAGTATCTTTGGGCCGAGTGCACGTACCCCGGCCTGGCTGCAGACCGGACTAAGTAGCATACAGAGTGGCCACTTCTTTCGGCCGACGTGCCGCGTCCCATCCGCTGACCGTGGTGGAGCACTCCGCGGACGGGCTAAGGGATATTGGGCGATTGGCTTTGGACGGTGGCTGGGAGTGGGGTGGCCACTTCTTTCGGCCGACATGCCCCGTCTCGGCCGTTGACCGTGGCGCAGCTCCCGCGGACGGGCTAAGTGATGTTTCGCGGCTGACGGTCGACGGTGGCCGGGACCCGATATCTGCAACTCTGGCATCTCGCGTATGTAGTATATGGGGTGGGTAGTCTCGGCCGAGAGGCCAGATGCTCCGCACCCCCAGCGACCAAATTCATCCATCCATTTATCAACCCGGCGGTCCACCTACACAGAGAGCTATCTAGCTATCTAGTATCAACGCCAAGCTACTTGGATGATCCTGCCAGTAGTCATATACTTGTCTCAAAGATTAAGCCATGCATGTCTAAGTAGAGGCAGATCTAAGGCGAAACTCGAATGGCTCATTAAATCAGATGTGGTTAATTGGATCTTATACACCCGCCGGGTTAACTGTGGCAATTCTAGAGTTAATACATGCACACAAGCTCCGATCTCAGGGGGTAGAGCGCTTTTATTAGATCAAAACCAAACGGCCCTTTGTCCGCCACACCTGGTGAATCTAAGTATCATTGGGCTAAGTGCACGGACCCCGGCCCGTCCGCAGACCGGGCTGAGTAGTATACAGAGTGGCCGTCGTGGCCGTTGACCGTGGCAGAGCATCCTGCGGACGGGCTAAGTGATGTTGGGAGACCGGCGGTGGACGGTGGCCGGGAATGGGGTGGCCACTTCTTTCGGCCGACGTGCGCCGTCCCGACCGCTGACCGTGGTGGAGCACCCTGATGAAGGGCTAAGTGATGTTGGGGGACTGGAAGTGGACGATGGCCGGGAATGAGGTGCCACTTCTTTCTGCCGACATGCCTCGTCCCGGCCGCTGACTGTGGTGGAGCACCCCGCGGACGGGCTGAGTGATGTTGGGCGACTGGCGGTAGACGGTGGCCGGGACCCGACATCCGCAACTCTGACATCTCGCGTATATAGTATACGGGGTGGGTAGTCTCGGCCGAGAGGCCAGATGCCCCTCACCCTCAGCGACCGGATCTATCTATCTATCCATTTACCCGACGGTCCATCTACACAGATAGCTAGCTAGCTATCTAGCGTCAACGGCAAGCTACCTGGTTGATCCTCCTAGTAGTCATATGCTTGTCTCAAATATTAAGCCATGCATGTCTAAGAAAGGCCTATATAAGGCAAAACCTCGAATGGCTCATTAGATCAGTTGTGGTTCATTGGATCTTATCCACCCACCTGGATAACTGGTATTTCTAGAGCTAATACATGCATGCAGCTCAGACCTCTGGGGGAAGAGCGCTTTTATTAAATCAGTTGTGGCTAAGTCGTATACTGGGTGGTCGTCCTATCTGCTGACCGTGGCAGACCACCCCGCGGACGTGGTAAGTGATGTTGGTCGACTGGTGGTGGATGGTTGCCGGGAATGGGGTGGACACTTCTTTCGGCCGACGTACAATCTCGGCCGATTGGCGGTCAGGCATGCTCTTATAAACATGATCACCAACAATGATGGTAACAGGCTTTGCACGAATATGTTGGTATCTCAACATTTCGGCCTTGGAAACAGCAAGTTTTTCTTTCACAGAGTCATAAATGGCATGCAACGTGTGGACTTCTATCTTACCTCCATCTTTACTTACATTCAGTCTAAAATATTGCTTTTCCTCGGAACGTACGTTTTTCTTCCTAAATTATCTATACGTTCCACTTTATTGTTGTGGGCTTGCTTCCAAATTGGAACTCGACTTACTCCTAGACTCGACTGAAGTTCCATTTTTTACATTAATTCAGGCCAAACCAAGCAAAGAACCCATGACAATATATATATATATATATATATATATATATATATATATATATATATATGTATGAATGTATATAACGTATTCAAAATGATTCTCAAATGACTTCAGTGGTGACGGTGTTTGGGGGACACTTCCGTAAGGGTGACCATCCCGCGGACAGTCTAAGTGATGTTGGGAGATCGGCAGTGGACGGTGGCTAGGAATGGGGTGGCCACTTCTTTCGGCCGACGTGCCCATTCCCGGCCGCTAACTGTGGTGGAACACCTCGCGGACGGACTAAGTGATGTTGGACGACTGGCGGTGGACGGTGGCCGGGAATGGGGTAGCCACTTAATTCGGCCGATATGCCCCGTCCTGTCCGCTGACAGTGGCGGAGCACCCCGCTTAAGGGCTAATTGATATTCGGCGACTGGCGGTCGACGGTGACCGCCACCCCGACATCCGCAACACTGGCATCTCGCGTATATGGTATACGGGGAGGGTAGTCTCTGCCGAGATCCCGGATGCCCCCCACCACTAGTGACTGGATCCATCCATCCATCCACCTACCCAATGGTCTACCTATTCAGAAATGTAGCTAGCTATCTAGCTTCTACGCCAAGCTAGCTGTTTGATCCTTCAAGAAGTCATATGTTTGTCTTAAAGGTTAAGCCATGCATGTCAGAGTACAGGCCGATCTAAAGCGAAACTTCAAATGGCTCATTAAATATGTTGTGGTTCATTGGATCTTATCCACCCGCCTACAAAACTGGTATTTGTAGAGCTAATACATGCACAAAAGTTCCGATCTCAGGAAGTAGCGTGATTTTATTAGATCAAAACCAAACGGACCTTTGTCCCGCTGGCCGGAAATGGGGTGGGCACTTCTTTCGGCCGATATGCCCCGTCTCGTCCGCTGACCGTAGCGGAGCACCCCGTGGACGGGCTAAGTGATATTCGGCGATTGGTGGTCGACGGTGGCAGGGACCCGACATCTCGCGTATATGGTAAACGGGGTGGATAGTCTCGGCCGAGAGGCCGGATGCCCCCACACCTAGGGACCGGATCTATCCATCCATCCACCAAACGGTCTACCTACACAGATAACTAGCTAGCTATCTAGCGTCAACGCCAAGCTACCAGTTTGATCCTACTAGAAGTCATATATTTGTCTCAAATGTTAAGCCATGCATGTCTAAGTACGAAACCACGAATGGTTCATTAAATCAGTTGTGGTTCATTGGATCTTATCCATCCACCTGGATAATTGGTAATTGTAGAGCTAATACATGCACACAAGCTCCGACCTATGCGGGAAGAGCGCTTTAATTAAATCAGCTGTGGCTGAGTAGTATAAGGGGTGGCCGTCCTTGCCGATGACCGTGGCAGACCACCCCGCGGACGGGCTAAGTGATGTTGGGCGACTGGCGGTGGACGTTGGCCGGGAACGGGGTGGCCACTTCTTTTGGCCGACATGCCCCGTCCCGGCCGCTGACCGTGACGGAGCATGTAGCTGTACAATTGCCACAGATATCGAAGCGGGAGTCTAAGATGGATGGATCCGGTCGCTAGGGGTGGGGGGCATCTAGCCTCTCGAGCGAGACTACCCACCTCTTCTACTATATACGCTAGATGCAAGAGTTGCGGATGTCGGGTCCCGGCAAACGTCGACCGCCAGTTGCCGAACACCACTTAACCCGTCCGCGATGTGCTCGACCACGGTCAGCTTCCGTAAGAGGGCATGACAGCCGAAAGAAGTGGCCACCCCCTTGCCGGCCATCGTCCACCGCCGGTCGCCCAACATCACTTAGTCTGTCCGCGGGGTAGTCAGTCACGGTCAGCGGCCAGGACGGACACCCTGCATAACACCTAGCTTGGTCTGTGGCTAGGCCAGGGTCCGTGCACTCAGTCCAAAGATATTCAGATTCACCAGTTGTGCCAGACAAAGGGCCGTTTGGTTTTGATCTAATAAAAGCGCTCTACATCCTGAGGTCGGAGCTTGTGTGCATGTATTAGTTGTAGAATTACCAGATATCCAGATGGGTGGATATGTTCCAATGAACCACAACTGATTTAATAAGCCATTCGAGGTTTCGCCTTAGATCGGTCTGTTCTTAGACATGCATGGCTTAATCTTTGAGACAAGCATATGACTACTGGCAGGATAAACCAGGTAGCTTAGCGTTGACGCTAGATAGCTAGCTACCTATGTGTATAGGTTGACCGTCGAGTAGATGGATGGATGGATGGATTGGGTCGCTAAGGGTGGGGGACATCCGACCTCTCGGCCGAAACTACCCACCCCGTATACTATATACGCGAGATGCCAGAGTTACGGATGTCAGGTCGCGGCCACCGTCGACCGACAGTCGCCCATTATCACTTAGAGCGTCCACGGGGTGCTCCGCCACGGTCAACGTCCGGGACGGTGCACGTCGGCTGAAAGAAGTGGCCATCCTAATCCAGGCCACCGTCCACCGACAGTCGACCAAACTCACTTAGCCCGTCAGCAGGGGTCTCCGCCACGGTCAGCGACTGGGACGGTGCACATCGGCCGAAAGAAGTGGCCACCCCATTCCCGGTCAACGTCCACCGCCAGTCGCCCAACATTACTTAACCCATCCGCGGGGTGGTCTGCCACGGTCAGTGGCCTGGACGGCCACCCTTTTTACTACTTAGCCACAAATGATTTCATAAAAACGCTCTTCCCACAGATGTCCGAGCTTGTGTGCATGTATTAGCTCTACAATTGCCAGTTTCCAGGTGGGTGAATAATATCCAATGAACCACAACTGATTTAACGAGCCATTCTTGGTTTCGCCTTAGATCGGCCTGAACTTAGACATGCATGGCTTAACCTTTGAGACAAATATATGGCTCCTGGCAGGATCAACCAGGTAGCCTGGCGTTGACGCTAGATAGCTAGATAGCTATCTGTGTAGGTAGACCGTTGGGTGGATGGATGGATGGATCCAGTCGCTAGGGGTGGCGGCATCCGGCCTCCTGGCCGAAACTACCCACCCCGTATACTATATACGCGAGACGCCAGAGTTGCGGATGTCGGGTCCCGGCCACCATCGACCGCCAGTCGCCGAACATCAATTAGCCCTTAAGCGGGGTTCTCCTCCACGGTCGGCGGTCGGGACGGGGTGTGTCGGCCGAAAGAATTGGCCACCCCATTCCCTGCCACCTTCCACCGCCAGTCGCCCAATATAACTTAGCCCGTCCGCGAGGTGCTCCACCACAGTTAGTGGCCGGGACGGTGCACGTCGACCGAAAGAAGTGGCCACCCCATTCTTACCCACCGTCCACCGCCTGTCTCTCAACATCACTTTGCCCGTCCGCGGGGTGGTCTGCCACGGTCAGCGCCTAAGACGGCCACTTTGCTCGGTCTCCGGACGGGCCAGGTCCGTGTTCTCAGCCCAAAGATATTCAGATTGACTTGGTGCGGTGGACAAAGGGACGTTTGGTTTTGATCTAATAAAAGCGCTCTACATCCTGAGATATAATCTTGTGTGCATGTATTAGCTCTAGAAATACCAGTTATCTAGGTGGGTAGATAAGATCCAATGAACCACAACTGTTTTAATGAGCCATTCGAGGTTTCGCCTTATATCGGCGTGTACTTAGACATGCATGGCTTAATATTTCAGACAAGCATATGATTACTAGCAGGATCAACCAGGTAGCTTGCCGTTGACGCTAGATAGCTAGCACGCTATCTGTTTAGGTGGACGTCGGGTGAATGGATGGATGGATGGCTGGATGGATGGATGGATGGATGGATGGATGGATGGATGGATGGATGGATCCGGTCGCTTGGGGTGGGGAGCATCTGGCCTCTCGGCCAGATTCCCGGTCAACGTCCACCGCCAGTCGCCCAACATCACTTAGCCCGTCCGCGGGGTGCTCCGCCACGGTCAGTGCCTGAACGGGGCACGTCCCCCGAAAGAAGTGGCCACCCCATTCCCGGCCACCGTCCACCGCCAGTCGCCCAACATCACTTAGCCCGTCCGCGGGGTGCTCCGTCACGGACAAGTGGAGACGGGGCATGTCATCCGAAATAAGTGGCCACCCCATTTCCGGCCACCGGCCATCGCCAGTCGCCCAACATCACTTAGCCCGTCCATGGTGTGGTCTTCCACGGTCAGCGGCCAGGACGGCCACCCTCTATACTACTTAGCCATAACTGATTTAATAAAAGCGCTCTTCCCACTGAGGTCGGAGCTTGTGTGCATGAATTAGCTCTAAAATGACCAGTTATCCAGGTAGGTGGATAAGATCAAATTAACCACAACTGATTTAATGAGGCATTCGAGGTTTTGCCTTAGGTCGGCCTGTACTTAGACATGCATGGCTTAATGTTTGAGACAAGCATATCACTACTGACAGGATCAACCAGGTAGCTTGGCGTTGACGCTTTATAGCTAGCTAGCTATCTTTATAGGTGGGCCGTCGGATGGATGGGTGGGTGGATGGATCCAGTCACTGGGGGTGGGGGGAATCTGGCCTTTCGGCTGAGACTACCCACCCCCTTTACTATATACGCGAGATTCCAGAGTTGCGGAGGTCGGGTCTCGGCCACCGTTGACCACCAGTCGCCCAACATCACTTAGCCCGTGCGCGGAGTATTCCGCCATGGTCAGCGGCTGGGACGAGGCACGTCGGCTGAAAGAAGTAGCACCCCCATTCCCTGCCACCTTCCACCGCCAGTGCCCAAACATCACTTAGCCCGTCCGCGGGGTGCTCCTCCACGGTCAGCGGCCGGGACGAGACACGTCGTCTGAAAGAAGTGGCCACCCCATTCCCGGCCACCGTCCACTGCCAGTCGCACAACGTCACTTAGCCCGTCCGTGAGGTGCTCCGCTGCGGTCAGTGGCCGGGACGGGGCACGTCGACCGAAAAATGTGGCCACCCCATTCCCGGCCACCATCCACCGCCAGTCACCCAACATCACTTAGCTCGTCCACGGGATGGTCTCCCACGGTCAGCGGCAAAGGACGGCCACCCTGTATACTACTTAGCCATAACTGGTAATTCTAGATCTAATACATGTACGTTAGCTCCGACCAGTCGCCCAACATCACTTAGCCAGTCGACCAACATCACTTGGCACGTCCGCGGTTTGCTCCCCCTCGTTCAGCGTCCGGGACCGGGCACATCGGCCGAAAGAAGTGGCCACCCCATTCCCGGCGACCGTCCACCGCCAGTCGCCTCCGCGGGGTGGTCTGCCAGGGTCAGCGGCCAAGACGGCCACTCTGTATACTACTTAGCTTGTTCTGCAGCCGGGCCGGGGTCCGTACACTCAGTTTAAAGATACTCAGATTCACGAGGTGCGGCGGACAAAGGGCCGTTTGTTTTTTATTTCATATGATGGATTGATGGATGGATGGATGGATGCGGTCGCTGGGGTGGTGGGCATCTGGCCTCTCGGCCGAGACTACCCACCTCCTATACGATATATGCTAGATGCCAGAGTTGCGGAAGTCGGGTCCCGGCCAACGTCGACCACCAGACGCCGAACATCACTTAACCCGTCCGCGAGGTGCTTGACCCCGGTCACCGGCCGTGACGGGTCACGACAGCCGAAAGAAGTGACCACCCCATTCCCAGCCACCGTCCATCGCCGGTGGCCTGACATCACTTAGCACGTCCGTGGGGTAGTCAGTCACGGTCAGCGGCCAGGACGGCCACCCTGTATACTACCTAGCTCCGTCTGTGGCTAGGCCAGGGTCCGTGTGCTCAGTCCAAATATATTCAGATTCACCAGGTGTGCCGGACAAAGGGCCGTTTGCTTTTGATCTAATAAAAGCGCTCTACATCCTGAGGTCGGAGCTTGTATGCATGTATTAGTTGTAGAATTACCAGTTATCCATGTGGGTGGATATGTTCTAATGAACCACAACTGATTTAATAAGCCATTCGAGGTTTCGCCTTCGATCGGTTTGTACTGAGACACACATGGCTTAATATTTCAGACAAGCATATGACTACTGGCAGGATCAACCAGTTAGCTTGGCGTTGACGCTAGATAGATAACTAGCTATCTGTGTAGGTGGACCATCGGGTAGATGGAAGGATGGATGGTTTGGATCGCTAGTGGTGGTGGCCATCCGGCCTCTCGGTCGAGACTACCCACCCCGTATACATACGCGAGATGCCAGAGTTGCGGATTTCGGGTCCCGGCCACCGTAGACCGCCAGTCGCCGAACATCACATAGCCAGTCCGTGGGGTGCTCCTCCACGATCAGCGGCCAGGACCAGGCACGTCAACAGAAAAATGTGGCCACCCCATTCCAGGCCACCGTCCACCGCCACTCGCCCAACCCCACTTAGCCCGTCCACGGGGTGCTCCGTCACGGTCAGCGGACGGGACGGGGCATGTCGGCCGAAAGTAGTGGCCACCCCATTCCCAGCCAACGTCCACCGCTAGTCGCCCAACATCACTTAGCCTGTCCGCGGGGTGGTATACCACGGTCAGCGGCCAGGACGGCCACCCCTTATACTACTCAGCCACAACTAATTTAATTAAAGCGCTCTTCCCGCAGAGGTCGGAGCTTGTGTGCATGTATTATCTCTACAATTACCAATTATCCAGGTGGGTGGATATGATCCATTGAACAACAACTTATTTAATGAACCATTCGTGGTTTTGCCTTAGATAGGCCTGTACTTAGACATGCATGGCATAACCTTTGAGACAAACATATGACTTCTAGCAGGATCAAACAGGTAGTTTGGCGTTGACGCTAGCTAGCTAGCTATCTGTGTAGGTAGACCGTTTGGTGGATGGATAGATATATCCGGTCGCTAGGTGTGGGGGGCATCTGGCCTCTCGGCCGAGACTACCCACCCCGTATACCATATACGCGAGATGCCAGAGTTGCGGATTTCGGGTAACGGCCACCGTCGACCGTCAGTCGCCGAGCATCACTTAGCCTGTCCACGGGGTGCTCCGCCACGGTCAGCGGACGGGATGGGGCATATCGGCCGAAAGAAGTGGCCACCCCATTCCCGGCCAGCGCGACAAAGGGCTGTTTTGTTTTGATCTAATAAAATCGCACTACTTCCTGAGATCGGAACATTTGTGCATGTATTAGCTCTTCAAATACCAGTTATCTAGGTGGGTGGATAACGTCAAATGAATCACAACAGATTTAATGAGCAATTCGAAGTTTCGCCTTAGATTGGCCTGTACTTTGACATACATGGCTTAACCTTTAAGACAAACATATGACTTCTTGAAGGATCAAACAGGTAGCTTGGCGTAGACGCTAGGTAGCTAGCAACCTATCTGTTTAGGTAGACCATTGGGTAGGTGGATGGATGGATGGATCCAGTCGCTAGTGGTATGGGGCATCCGGGATCTCGGCCGAGACTACCCTCCCCGTATACCATATACGCGAGATGCCAGTGTTGCGGATGTCGGGTCCCGGCCACCGTCGACCGCCAGTCGCCGAACATCACTTAGCCCTTCCACGGGGTGCTCCGCCACTGTCAGCGGACGGGACGGGGCATATCGGCAGAAAGAAGTGGCCACTCTATATGCTACTTAGTCCGGTCTGCAGCCGGTCCGGGGTACGTGCACTTGGCCCAAAGATACTCAGATTCACCAGGTGTGCATGTACTAGCTGTAGAATTGCCACAGTTATCCAGGCGGGTGTCTAAGATGGATGGATGGATGGATAAATCCGGTAGCTAGGGGTGGGGGGCATCTAGCCTCTCGGGCGAGACTACCCACTTCCTCTACTATATACGCTAGATTGTAGGGTTGCGGATGTCGGGTCCCGGCCACCGTCGACCGCCAGTTGCCGAACACAACTTAACCCGTCAGCGATGTGCTCGACCACGGTCAGCTTCCGTGACAGGGCATGACAGCCGAAAAAAGTGGCCACCCCCTTGCCGGCCACCGTCCACCGCCGGTCGCCCAACATAATTTAGTCTGTCCGAGTGGTTGTCAGTCATATTAAGCGGCCAGGACGACCACCCTGCATAACACCTAGCTTGGTCTGTGGCTAGGCCAGGGTCCATGCGCTCAGCCCAAAGATATTCAGATTCGCTGGGGTGGTGGGCATCTTGCCTCTCGGCCGAGACTGCCCACCTCCTATACTATATATGCCTAGATGCCAGAGTTGCGGAAGTCGGGTCCCGGCCGACGTCGACCGCCAGTCACCGAACATTACTTAACCCGTCCGCGAGGTGCTTGATCACGGGGCACGACAGCCGAAAGAAGTGACCACCCCATTCCCGGTCACCGTCCACTGCCGATGGCCCAACATCACTTAGCACGTCCGTGGGGTAGTCAGTCACGGTCAGCGGCCAAGACGGTCATCCTGTATACTACCTAGCTCGGTCTGTGGCTAGGCCAGGGTCCGTGCGCTCGGTCCAAAAATATTCAGATTCACCAGGTGTGCCGGACAAAGGGTCATTTGGTTTTGATCTAATAAAAGCGCTGTATCCCCTGAGGTCGGAGCTTGTGTGCATGTATTAGTTGTAGAATTACCAGTTATCCAGGTGGGTGGATATGTTCCAATGAACCACAACTGATTTAATAAGCCATTCGAGGTTTCGCCTTACATCGGTCTGAACTTAGACACACATGGCTTAATCTTTGAGACAAGCATATGACTACTGGCAGGATCAAACAGGTAGCTTGGTGTTGACGCTAGATAAGTACCTAGCTATCTGTGTAGGTGAACCGTCGGGTAGATGGATGAATGGATGGATAGGATCGCTAGGGGTGGAGGCCATCCGGCCTCTCGGTCGTGACTACCCACCCCGTATACCATATACGCGAGATGCCAGAGTTGTGGATGTCGGGTCCCGGCCACCGTAGACCGCCAGTCGCCGAACATCACTTAGCCCCTCCGCGGGGTGCTCTTCCACAGTCAGCGGCCAGGACCGGGCACGTCAACCGAAAAGGTGGCCACCCCATTCCAGGCCACCGTCCACCGCCACTCGCCCAACCCCACATAGTCCGTCCACGGGGTGCTCCGTCATGGTCAGCGGACGGGACGGGGCATGTCGGCCGAAAGAAGTGGACACCCCATTCCCGGCCAACGTCCACAGTCAGTCGCCCAACCCCACTTAGCCCGTCCGCGGGGTTGTCTGCCACGGTCAGTGGCCAGGACGGCCACCCCTTATACTACTCAGCCACA
Organism: Oratosquilla oratoria; assembly: GCF_046742065.1. Lineage (NCBI taxonomy): Eukaryota > Metazoa > Arthropoda > Malacostraca > Stomatopoda > Squillidae > Oratosquilla > Oratosquilla oratoria. Next base: position 2,895,528 of record NC_134816.1, on the reverse strand, counting down.
ACTAATTTAATTAAAGCGCTCTTCTCGCATAGGTCGGAGCTTGTGTGCATGTATTAGCTCTACAATTACCAATTATCCAGGTGGGTGGATATGATCCAATGAACCACAACTGATTTAATGAACCATTCGTGGTTTCGCCTTAGATCGGCCTGTACTTAGACATGTATGGCTTAACCTTTGAGACAAACATATGACTTCTAGCAGGATCAAACAGGTAGCTTGTCGTTGACGCTAGATAGCTAGCTAGCTATCTGTGTAGGTAGACCGTTTGGTGGATGGATGGATAGATCCGGTCGCTAGGTGTGGGGGGCATCCGGCCTCTCGGCCGAGATTACCCACCCCGTATACCATATACGCGAGATGCCAGAGTTGCGGATTTCGGGTAACGGCCACCGTTGACCGCCAGTCGCCGAATATCACTTAGCCCGTCCACGGGGTGCTCCGCCACGATCAGCGGACGGGACGGGGCATATCGGCCGAAAGAAGTGGCCACCCCATTCCCGGCCAGCGGGACAAAGGGCCGTTTGGTTTTGATCTAATAAAATCGCGCTACTTCCTGAGATCGGAACTTTTGTGCATGTATTAGCTCTACAAATACCAGTTTTGTAGGCGGTTGGATAAGATCCAATGAACCACAACAGATTTAATAAGCCATTCGAAGTTTCGCCTTAGATCGGCCTGTAAATTGACATGCATGGCTTAACCTTTAAGACAAACATATGACTTCTTGAAGGATCAAACAGGTAGCTTGGCGTAGACGCTAGATATCTAGCTACCTATCTGTTTAGGTAGACCATTGGGTAGGTGGATGGATGGATGGATCCAGTCACTAGTGGAGGGGGGCATCCGGGATCTCGGCCGAGACTACCCTCCCCGTATACCATATACGCGAGATGCCAGTGTTGCGGATGTCGGGTCCCGGCCACCGTCGACCGCCAGTCGCCGAACATCACTTAGCCCTTCCACGGGGTGCTCCGCCACTGTCAGCGGACGGGACGGGGCATATTGGCCGAAAGAAGTGGCCACCCTCTTCCCGGCCACCGTCCACCACTGGTCGTCCAACATCACTTAGTCTGTCCGCGGGGTAGTTAGTCACGGTCAGCGGCCAGGACGGCCACCCGGCATAACACCTAGCTTGGTCTCTTGCTAGGCCAGGGTCCGTGCGCTCAGCCCAAAGCTATTCAGATTCACCAGTTGTGCCGGACAAAGGGCCGTTTGGTTTTGATCTAATAAAAGCGCTCTACATCCTGAGATCGGAGCTTGTGTGCATGTATTAGCTCTAGAAATACCAGTTATCTAGGTGGGTGAATAAGATCCAATGAACCACAACTGATTTAATAAGCCATTCGAGGTTTCGCTCTATATTGGCGTGTACTGAGACACGCATGGCTTAATATTTCAGACAAGCATATGACTACTGGCAGGATCAACCAGGTAGCTTGGCGTTGACGCTAGATAGCTAGCACGCTATCTGTTTAGGTGGACGTCGGGTGGATGGATGGATAGATGGATGGATCCGGTCGCTGGGGGTGGGGAGCATCTGGCCTCTCGGTCGAGACTAACCACTCACTTTACTATATACGCGAGATCCAGAGTTGCGGATGTCGGGTCCCGGCCACCGTCTACCGTCAGTCGCCCAACTTCACCTAGCCCGTCAGCAAGGTGCTACACCACGGTCAGGGCCTGAACAGGGCAAGTCGCCCGAAAGAAGTGGCCACCCCATTCCCGGCCACCGTCTTCCACCAATCGCGCAACATCACTTAGCCCGTCCGGGGTGTGCTCCGTCACGGTCAGCCGCCGAGACGGGGCATGTCATCCGAAAGAAGTGGCCACCCCATTTCCGGCCACCGGCCATCGCCAGTCGCCCAACATCACTTAGCCCAGGACGGCCACCCTCTATACTATTTAGCCATAACTGATTTAATAAAAGCGCTCTTCCCACTCAGGTCGGAGCTTGTGTGCATAAATTAGCTCTAGAATGACCAGTTATCCAGGTGGGTGGATAAGATCAAATTAACCACATCTGATTTTATGAGGCATTCGAGGTTTTGCCTTAGGTAGCTTGGCGTTGACGCTAGATAGCTAGCTAGCTATCTGTATAGGTGGGCCGTCGGGTGGATGGGTGGGTGGATGGATCCAGTCACTGGGGGTGGGGGGAATCTGGCCTTTCGGCCGAGACTACCCACCCCCTTTACTATAAATGCGAGATGCCAGAGTTGCGGAGGTCGGGTCTCGGCCACAGTCGACCACCAGTTGCCCAACATCACTTAGCCCGTCCGCGGAGTACTCCGCCATGGTCAGCGGCCGGGACGAGGAACGTCGGCTGAAAGTAGCCACCCCATTCCCTGCCACCTTCCACCGCTAGTGCCCAAACATCATTTAGCCCGTCCGCGGGGTGCTCCTCCACCGTCAGCGGCCGGGACGAGACACGTCGGCTGAAAGAAGTGGCCACCCCATTCCCGGCCACCGTCCACCGCCAGTCGCCCAACGTCACTTAGCCCGTCCGTGGGGTGCTCCGCCGCGGTCAGTGGCCGGGACGGGGCACGTCGACCGAAAAATGTGGCCACCCCATTCCCGGCCACCATCCACCGCCAGTCACCCAACATCACTTAGCCTTTCCGCGGGATGGTCTCCTACGGTCAGCGGCCAGGACGGCCACCATCTATAATACATAGCCATTACTGATTTAATAAAAGCGCTCTTCCCCTTGAGGTCGGAGCATGTTTGCATGTATTAACTCTAGAATTACCCGTTATCCAGGTGGGTGGATAAGATCCAATGAACCACAACTAATTTAATGAGCCATTCGTGGTTTCGCCTTAGATCGGTCAGTGGCCGGGACGGGGCACGTCGTGGGTAGATAAGAACCAATGAACCACAACTGATTTAATGAGCCATTCGTGGTTTCCCCTTAGATCGGTCTGTACTTAGACATGTATGGCTTAACCTTTGAGAAAAAAATATTACTTCTGGCAGGATCAGACAGGTAGCTTGGCGTTGACGCTAGATAGCTAGGTAGCACTCTGTGTAAATGGACCGTAGGATGAATGGATGGATGCATGGATCCGGTCGCTTGGTGTGGGCAGCCTCATGCCTCCCGGCCGAGACTACCCACCCCGTATACTATGTACGCGAGATGCCAGAGTTGCGGATGTCGGGTCATGGCCACCGTCGACCACCAGTCGCCGAGCATCACTTAACCCGTCCACGGTCAGCGGACGTGACGGGGCATATCGGCCGAAAGAAGTGGCCATCCTATTCCCTGCCACTGTCCACCGCCAGTCACCCAACATCACTTATCCCGTCCGTAAGCTGCTTCACCACTGTCAGCGGCGGGGACGGAGCACGTCAGCCAAAAGAAGTGGCCACCCCATTCCTGGCCACCGTGCACCGCCGGTCTCCCAACATCATTTAGCCCCTCCGCGGGGTGGTCTGCCAGGGTCATCGGCCAGGATGACCACTCTGTATACTACTTAGCCTGTTCTGCAGCCGGGCCATGGTCAGTGCACTCAGACTTAAGATACTCAGATTCACCAGGTGCGGCGGACAAAGGGCCGTTTGTTTTTTATTTCATATGATGGATGGATGGATGGATGGATGCAGTCGCTGGGGTGGGGGGCATCTGGCCTTTCGGCCGCGACTACCCACCTCCTATACTAAATATGCTAGATGCCAGAGTTGCGAAAGTCGGGTCCCGGCCGACGTCGACCGCCAGTCGCCGAACATCACTTAACCCGTTCGCGAGGTGCTTGACCCCGATCACCGGCCGTGACGGGGGACGACAGCCGAAAGAATCGACCACCCCATTCCCGGCCACCGTCCACCGCCGGTGGCCCAACATCACTTAGCATGTCCGCGGGGTAGTCAGTCACAGTCAGCGGCCAGGACGGCCACCCTGTATACTACCTAGCTCCGTCTGTGGCTAGTCCAGGGTCCGTGTGCTCAGTCCAAAAATATTCAGATTCACCAGGTGTGCCGGACAAAGGGCCGTTTTGTTTTGTTCTAATAAAAGCGCTGTACCCCCTGAGGTCGAAGCTTGTATGCATGTATTAGTTGTAGAATTACCAGCTATCCATGTGGGTGGATATGATACAATGAACCACAACAGATTTGATAAGCCATTCGAGGTTTCGCCTCAGATAGGTCTGAACTTAGACACACATGGCTTAATCTTTGAGACAGGCTAATGACTACTGGCAGGATCAAACAGGTAGCTTGGCGTTGACGCTAGATAGGTAGCTATCTATCTGTGTAGGAGGACCATCGGGTAAATGGATGGATAGATGGATCAGATAGCTAGGGGTGGGGACCATCTGACCTCTCGGCCGAGACTACCAACCCCGTATACTATATACGCGAGGTGCCAGAGTTGCGGATGTCGGGTCCCGGCCACTGTCGACCGCCAGTCGCCGAACATCACTTAGCCCGTCCGCGGGGTGCTCCGCCACGGTCAGCGGCCAGGACCGGGCACGTCAACCGAAAAAAGTGGCCACCCCATTCCCTGCCACCGTCACGGTCAGCGGCCGGGACGGGGCATGTCGGCCGAAAGAAGTGGCCACCCCATTCCTGGCCAACGTCCACAGCCAGTCGCCCAACATCACTTACCACGGTCAGCGGCCAGGACGGCCACCCTTTATACTACTCAGCCACAACTGATTTAATTAAAGCGCTCTTCCCGCATAGATCGGAGCTTGTGTGCATGTATTAGCTCTACAATTACCAATTATCCAGGTGGATGGATAAGATCCAATGAACCACAACTGATTTAATGAACCATTCGTGGTTTCGCCTTAGATCGGCCCGTAATTAGACATGCATGGCTTAACCTTTGAGACAAACATACGACTTCTAGCAGGATCAAACAGGTAGCTTGTCGTTGACGCTAGCTATCTGTGAAGGTAGACCGTTTGGTGGATGGATGGATAGATCCGGTCGCTAGGTGTGGGGGGCATCCGGCCTCTCGGCCGAGATTACCCACCCCGTATACCATATACGTGAGATGCCAGAGTTGCGGATGTCGGGTAACGGCCACCGTCGACCGCCAGTCGCCGAACATCACTTAGCCCGTCCACGGGGTGCTCCGCCAAGGTCAGCGGACGGGACGGGGCATATCGGCCGAAAGAAGTGGCCACCCCATTCCCGGCCAGCGGGACAAAGGGCCGTTTGGTTTTTGATCTAATAAAATCACGCTACTTCCTGAGATCGGAACTTTTGTGCATGTATTAGCTCTACAAATACCAGTTATCTAGGTGATTGGATAAGATCCAATGAACCACAACAGATTTAATGAGCCATTCGAAGTTTCGCCTTAGATCGGCCTGTACTTAGACATGCATGGCTTAACCTTTATGACAAACATATGACTTCTTGAAGGATCAAACAGGTAGCTTGGCTTAGACGCTAGATAGCTAGCTAACTATCTATATACGTTAGATGCCAGAGTTGCGGAAGTCGGGTCCCGGCCAACGTCGACCGCCAGTCGCCGAACATCACTTAACCCGTCCGCGAGGTGCTTGACCACCGTCAGCGGCAGTGACGGGGCACGACAGCCGAAAGAAGTGACCACCCCATTCCTGGCCACCGTCCACCGCTGGTGGCCCAACATCACTTAGCACGTCCGCGGGGTAGTCAGTCACGGTCAGCGGCCAAGACGGTCATCCTGTATACTACCTAGCTCGGTCTGTGGCTAGGCCAGGGTCCGTGTGCTCAGTCCAAAAATATTCAGATCCACCAGGTGTGCTGGAGAAGGGGCCGTGCGCTCAGTCCAAGAATATGCAGATTCACCAGGTGTGCCAGACAAAGGGCCGTTTTGTTTTGTTCTAATAAAAGTGCTTTACCCCCTGAGGTCGGATCTTGTGTACATGTATTTGTTGTAGAATTACCAGTTATCCAGGTGGGTGGATATGTTCCAATGAACCACAACTGATTTCATAAGCCATTCGAGGTTTCGCCTTCGATCGGTATGTACTTAGACACGCATGGCTTAATCTTTGAGACAAGCATAGGACTACTGGCAGGATCAACCAGGTAGTTTTGCATTGACGCTAGATAGGTAGCTAGCTATCTATGTAGGTGAACCGTAGGGTAGATGGATGGATGGATGGATCGAATCGCTAGGGGTGTGGGCCATCCGGCCTCTCGGCCGAGACTACCCACCCCGTATACTATATACACGAGATGCCAGAGTTGCGGATGTCGGGTCCCGGCCACCGTCGACCGCCAGTCACCGAACATTACTTAGTCCGTCCGCGGGGTGCTCCGTCACGGTCAGCGGACGGGACCAGGGACGTCAACCGAAAGAAGTGGCCACCCCATTCCCTGCCACCATCCACCGCCAGTCGCCCAACATCACTTAGCCCGTCAGCGGGATGGTCTGTCATGGTCAGCGGGCAGGACGGCCAACCTTTATGCTACTCAGTCACAACTGATTTGATTAAAGCGCTCTTCCCGCAGAGGTCGGAGCTTGTGTTCATGTATTAGCTCTACAATTACCAAATATCTAGGTCGGTATATATGATCCAATGAACCACAGCAGATTTAATGAACCATTCGTGGTTTTGCCTTAGATCGGCCTGTACCTAGACATGCATGGCTTAATTTTTGAGACAAACATATGACTTCTGGCAGGATCAAACAGGTAGCTTGGCGTTGACGCTAGATATCTAGCTTGCTATGGATGGATCGGATCGCCAGGGGGGGGGGGGCATCCGGCCTCTCGGCCGAGACTTCCAACCCCGTATACTATATACGTGAGATGCCAGAGTTGCGGATGTCGGGTCCCGGCCACCGTCGACCGATAGTCGCCTATTATCACTTAGCCCGTCCGCGGGGTGCTCCGCCACGGTCAGCGGCCAGGACCGGGCACGTCAACCAAAAAAAGTGGCCACCCCATTCCAGGCCACCGTCCACCGCCACTCGCCCAACCCCACTTAGCCCGTCCGCGGGGTGCTCCGTCACGGTTAGCGGCCGGGACGGGGCATGTCGGCCGAAAGAAGTGGCCACCCTTTTCCCGGCCAACGTCCACAGCCAGTCGCCCAACATCACTTACCTCGTCCGCGGGGTGGTCTGCCACGGTCAACGGCTAGGACGGCCACCCCTTATACTACTCAGCCACAACTGATTTAATTAAAGCGCTCTTCCCGCAGAGGTCGGAGCTTGTGTGCATGTATTAGCTCTATAATTACCAATTATCCAGGTGGGTGGATAATATCCAATGAACCACAACTGACTTAATGAGCCATTCGTTGTTTCGCCTTAGATCTGCCTGTACTTAGACATGCATGGCTTAACGTTTGAGACAAACATATGACTTTTAGCAGAATCAAACAGGTAGCTTGGCGTTGACGCTAGCTAGCTAGATAGCTATCTGTGTAGGTAGACCGTTTGGTGGATGGATGGATAGATCCGGTCGCTAGGTGTGGGGGGCATCCGGCCTCTCGGCCGAGACTACCCACCCCGTATACCATATACTCGAGACGCCAGAGTTGCGGATGTCGGGTCGCGGCCACCGTCGACCACCAGTCGCCCAACATCTCTTAGAACGTCCGCGGGGTGCTCCGCCGTGGTCAACGTCCGGGACGGTGCACGTCGGTCGAAAGAAGTGGCCATCCCAATCCAGGCCACCGTCCACCGACAGTCGACCAAACTCACTTAGCCACGGTCAGCGACCGGGACGGGGCACGTCGGCCTAAGGAAGTGGCCACCCCATTCCCGGTCAACGTCGACCGCCTGTCGCCCAACATTACTTAGCCCATCCGCGGGGTGGTCTGCCACGGTCAGCGGCCAGGACGGCCACCCTTTTTACTACTTAGCCACAACTGATTTCATAAAAGCGCATATGCCACAGATGTCCAAGCTTGTGTGCATGTATTACCTCTATAATTACCAGTTTTCCAGGTGGGTGGATAATATCCAATGAACCACAACTGATTTAATGAGCCATTCAACGTTTCGCCTTAGATCGGCCTGTACTTAGACATGCATGGCTTAACCTTTGAAACAAACATATGACTCCTGGCAGGATCAAACAGGTAGCCTGGCGTTGACGCTAGATAGCTAGCTAGCTATCTGTGTAGGTAGACCGTAGGGTGGATGGATGGATGGATGGATGGATCCAGTCGCTAGGGGTGGGGGCAACCGGCCTCTCGGCCGAGACTACCCACCCCGTATACTATATACGCGAGACGCCAGAGTTGCGGATGTCGGGTTCCGGCCACCATCGACCGCCAGTCGCCGAACATCACTCAGCCCGTCCGCGGGGTGCTCCGCCACGGTCAGCGGTCGGGACGGGGTGTGTCGGCCGAAAGAATTGGCCACCCAATTCCCTGCCACCTTCCACCGCCAGTCGCCCAACATCACGCAGCCCGTCAGCGAGGTGCTCCACCACAATTAGCGGCCGGGACGGTGCACGTCGGCCGAAAGAAGTGGCCACCCCATTCCTACCCACCGTCCACCACCTGTCTCCCAACATCACTTCGCCCGTCCGCGGGGTGGTCTGGCACGGTCAGCGGCTAGAACGGCCACATTGTATACTACTTAGCTCGGTCTCCGGCCGGGTCGGGTCCGTGTGCTCAGCCCAAAGCTATTCAGATTGAATTGGTGCGGTGGACAAAGGGCCGTTTGGTTTTGATCTAATAAAAGCGCTCTACATCCTGAGACCGGAGCTTGTGTGCATGTATTAGCTCTAGAAATACCAGTTATCTATGTGCGTGGGTAAGATCCAATGAACCACAACTGATTTAATGAGGCATTCGAGGTTTCGCCTTATATCGGCGTGTAATTAGACATGCATGGCTTAACCCGTGGATGCGCGATTTTTTTTTGTCAGGCAAATATACACCGTATGGTCAATTAGACCCCAACCTCTTTTTTAAAGTATTTCAGCATATTAAAGGCAAATAAAATATTTCTAGTGTTAATATATATATTTATATATTTAATACCCGGTATATAAAGAGAAACATCACTTCTTGGTACCATAAAGGCAAAACAAATAATATATGATGAACCAATGTACAAATATACGAGCTTCAAAGTAAACTCAATAGATAGTGAAAAAAAAAACATTTCCTCTAATATCACATCAAAATAAAGTTAGAACTAGTGAACAGGAATCAACATATATATTTAACATCCGGAACATAAAGAGAAACATCACAAGCTTCTTGATACCATAAAAGCAAAACAAATAATATGTTATGGACCAATGTACAAATATATGCGCTTGAAGGTAAATAAACTCTATAGATAGTAAAAGAAAATATATCCTCAAATATCACATCAAAATAAAGTTGGAACTAGTGAAAAGGAATGAACATATATATTCAACATCCGGAATATAAAGAAAA
>NC_134816.1:2821181-2878681 GCF_046742065.1 Oratosquilla oratoria | reverse complement strand
TATAGTTTAAACTAGTATATTCTAAAGATGTCGTTATTAGTATTTTAAAAACTCGTCATTATTAGTAAACTTATCATTAATAGCATCTTCCAATGTGTACTACTTAGCCACAACTGATTTCATAAAAGCTCTCTTCCCACAGATGTCCAATTATCCCGTCAGCGGGGTGCTCCGCCACGGTCAGTGGTCAGGACGTTAAAGTTATCATCATTTGTACATTCTAATCTTCTCTTTATTTGTATATTAAAAACTTGTCATTATCAGTATATTTCAAACTTATCATTATTAGTTACCAAGTTATTTAATAATAACTTGGTAACTTATAAACTTGTCATTACTTGTACATTCTAGCATTAGTACACATTAAGAGTACTTTTTAAACATCATTATTAGTATATTCTAAACTTGCCATTATTAGTACACTTTATCGTTATTATCATTATTATTGTTGCTAACTTATCTTTACTATATTGTAAACTTGCCTTATCAAAAATACCCTTTAAACTTTTTTATTACATGTAAAACTATCATTAAAGGCATTTTCCTAACTTTTTTTTATTTAAACACATTAAAATTACTATTGTAAACTTGTCGTTACTTCTATATTCTAAACTTGTCATTAATAGTACACATTAAAGTTATCATTAATAGTATTCCTAATCTGATCATTATTAGTATGTTCTATAATTATCATTATTAGTATACAATAAAATTATCACTAATAGCACTTTCTATTCGTATAATCTAACCATTAGAATATTCTAAACATATCTTCATTGGCATGTTCTAAACTTTTCATTATTAGTGCTTATTAAACATATTCTAAGCATGGCAATATTAGTGTATTCTAAAGTTGTCATTATTCTAAACTTGTCATTTTCATTATATTCTAAACTTGTTAGTATTAATATACATGATTAGTAGCATCTTCTCAAGTTGTCATTATTCGTATATTCTAAATTTGTCATTACACATTCTAACTTTTACATTACAGTTATTATTGATATTAACTTCAGTATCCTCTACAATTGCCATTATTAGTGCATATTAAAGTTATCATTAATACTACCCTCTCAACTTGTCCTTATTAGTATATTCTAAACATGTGATTAGTAGTGCATATTAGAGTTATCATTAATAGTGCTTTCTAAGCATGTAATTATCTTTCATATTCTAAGCTTGTCACTATTGGTACTTTATATTTCTCATTAAAGTTATTAAAGTTATCATTAACAGTATCTTTAATCTGATCATTATTAGTATGTTCTATAATTACCATTATTAGCATTAGTTATCATCAACAGTATCTTGTAAACGTGTCATTATTAGTATGTTCTAAACTTGTCATAATAAACTGATCATTATTAGTATATTCGAAACTTGTCATTATTAGTAGTATATTCTCAACTTCCATAATATTTTATAATATTTATTATTATTAGTATCCTCTACAATTGCCATTATTAGTGCATATGAAAGTTATCATTAATAGTACATTCTCAGCTTGTCCTTATTAGTATATTCTAAACATGTGATTATGAGTACATATTAGAGTTATCATTAATAGTACTTAAATTAATATCAACTAACTTTAATGTGTCTTAATGACAAAATTAGAATATACTAATAATGGCATGTATAGAAGATATGTACAGGTTTAGAATATATTTACAATTATAAGTTTAGAATATACTAAAATTGTTAAGTTTAGAAGATACTCATCAAGATAACTTTAATGTGTAGAAATAATGACAATTGTTGAATATACTAATAATGATAAGTTTATTTTGTACATATAATGACAAGTTTAGCATATAAGTTTACAAGGTACTATTAATGATAACTTTAATATGTATTAGTAAATACAAGTTTCGAACAAATTAAGTTTAAAAATGACAAATAATGATAACTTTAGAAGGTACTATATATGATAACTTTAATTATACTAATAATGACCAGAACGTACTAATGACAAATTTAGAATGTACTATAAATGAAAACTTTAATGTCTTCTAATAATTAATGTTTGAAATATACTAATAATGACAAGTTGAAAGGCACTATTAATGATAATCACAGGTTTACAATATTGTAATAATGATAAGTTTAGAGGGTTATATTAATTATAACGTTAATGTGTAGTAATAATGACATGTTTGAATTATATTGATAAGTTTAGAAAATAGCAAAATTAGAAGTTTCTATTAATGGTAACTATAGTACGTACTAATAATGATTAGTTTTGAATAAACTAACAATGTCATGTTTAGAAGACACTACTAATACCAACAATGACAAGTTTAGAATAAAATAAACTTTGGAATATATTAGCTTAGAATATATTAATAATGATATGTATACAAGGTCCTAATAATGATAACTCTAATGTGTACTAATTATGACAAGTTTGGAATACCAAAGAAGACATGTTTAGTATATACTAATACTGATATGTTTCGAATATAAGAACAATGACAAATTTAAAAAATATTGTTAATGATAACTTTAATGTGTGCTAATAATTACAAGTGTAGAATATACTAATAATGATAAATTTAGAATATGCTAACAATGTCAGGTTTTACTAATAATGTGTTATCAAAATGAAAAGTTTAGAATATACTGGTAATGAGAAGTTTAGAATAAGTTAATAATGACAATTTTAGAATGTACTAATAATGACATATTTAGAGTATACTAAAGTTTGGAATATACAAATAAAGACCGTGTAGGTACCATTAATGGCAACTTTAATGTATACCAATAATGAGATGCTTAGAACATGCTAAAAATGACAGTTTTAGAAGAAACTATTATTGATAACCTCAAAGTTTAGTAATAATGACAAGTTTTGAAGAATCTAATATTGATAAGTTTAAAAGATCCTATTAGTGATAACTTAAATGTGTACTACTAATGACACGTAATAATGAGAAGTTTAGAAGGTACTGTTAATGAAAACTTTAATGTGTACTAATATTGAAAGTTTATAATATACTAATAAAGACAAGTTTAGAATATACTAATAATAACAAGTTGAGAAGTTACTATAACTGTTAACTATAATGTGTACTAATAATTACAAGTTTAGAAGCTACTATTAATGATAACTTTAAAATTTAGAATATAAAAATAATGATATGTTTAGAGGGTACTATTAATGATAACGTTAATATGTACTAATATAGATAAGTTTTATATATATATATATATGTATATATATATACATATATATATATACATATATATATATATATATATATATATATACATATATATATATATATATATATATATATATATATATATATATATATATATATATATATAAAGAAAGTTTATAAGGTACTATTTTTAGTAATAATAAAAAATATATTATACTAACACAGACAAGTTTAGAATATAAAAATAAGAAAAAGATTAGAAGATATTTTTAAAGATAACATTAGTGTGTACTAATGATGATAATTTTAGAATATACTAATAATGAAGAATGTGATTATGCAATCAATATCTTTATTGTGTGCTAATAATAAATATAGTATATACCAATAACGACAAGTTATCATTAATTATCATTAATAGTAGCTTTTAAACAAGCTACTATTAATGATAACTAATAATGACACGTTTAGAATACACTAATAATGACAAGTTTAGACATACTAATAATAAAAGTTTAGAATATGGTAACAGTGACAAGTTTTTAACGTACTATAAATAATAACTTTAATTGACAAGTTTAGAATATACTAATAATTACAAGTTTAGAAGGTACTATTACTGACTTAAATGTGTACTAATGATGATAATGCCAGGTTTAGAACATACTAATAAAACAAGATTAGAAGGTACTGATAATGATAAATTTAATGTGTACTTATAATGACAAGATTACTAATAATGACGAGTTATGAATATACTAATAATGACATGTACTAGTTTAAGATATAATATATATTGCAAAGTTCAAAATGTACTAGTAATGATAAGTTTAGAACGTCCTATTAATGATAAATTTAATGTGAGCTAATAATGACGTGTTTAGAATATACAAAAAATGATAAGTTTAGAGTATACCAATGAAGACATGTATAATATCAGTTAATATCAGTATATTCTAAATATACTGATATTAATATGTTTAGAATATACCAATAATGAGAAATTTAGAAAGTACTATAAATGATAAATAATAATGACAAGGTAAAAGATACTATTAATGATAAGTTTAGAATATACTAATAATGACAAGTCTAGAATACTCCAATAATGACAGGTTTAGAAGATTCTATTAATGATAACACAGGGGAACACTTTTTCAGTAACTTTGAGTTGCATTGGATATTTTAACGGATTTTGAAAGAGTTTTAGGCGCTGATTTCAAATCTGAAATTAGTTTTTCTCTACAAGCTCTAGTTTGTATGCAATTTGAGGTTAATGAAATTGTACATATGTGAACTTGCGTAAACCATGTATAAGCATTTTAACGTCCATATATATAGATAGCTTCTAATATTTTGATCATTCTTCTTTTGTTTCAGTTCAAACATGGCTTCCAGGATGAGACATCATTGCAGAAACAAGCCTGATGCCTTCTGCTACATATGTGGATGCTACACACTCAATCGTCAGAGACGTAACATATAACTGTTAACTATAATGTGTACTAATAATGACAAGTTTAGAAGGTACTATTAATGATAATTTAGAATATAGAAATAATGATAAGTTTAGAAGGTACTATTAATGATAGCGTTAATATGTACTAATATAGACAAGTTTTAAATATATATATATATATATATATATATATATATATATATATATATATATATATATATAAAGAAAGTTTATAAGGTACTATTTGTAGTAATAATGAAAAATATATTATACTAACACAGACAAGTTTAGAATATAAAAATAAGAAAATTAAAAGATTAAAAGATTAAAAGATTAAAAGATATTTGTAAAAGATTAAAAGATTAAAAGATATTTGTAAAGATAACATTAATGTGTACTAATGATGATAATTTTAGAATATACTAATAATGAAGAATGTGAATATACAATTAATATCTTTATTGTGTGCTAATAATAAATATAGAATATACTAATAACGACAAGTTGAAAAAGAAGTTTAAAAGCTACTATTAATGATGACTAATTTGTACTAATAATGACACGTTTAGAATACACTAATAATGACAAGTTTAGAAGGTATTGTTAATTTTAGAGCATACTAATAATAAAAGTTTAGAATATGGTAACAGTGACAAGTTTTTAACGTACTATAAATAATAACTTTAACGTGTACTAATATTGACAAGTTTAGAATATACAATTACAAGTTTAGAGGGGACTGTTAATGATAAGTTTAGAAGGTACTATTACTGACTTTAATGTGTACTAATGATAATAATGCCATTATGTTATGTTATCATTAATGCCATACTAATAAAATAAGATTAGAAGGTACTGATAATGATAAATTTAATGTGTACTAATAATGACAAGATTAGAAGATGCTATTAATGGTAAACTTTAATGTTTACTAATAATGACGAGTTATGTACTAGTTTAAAATATAATAATAATGACAAAGATAGAATAATGATAAATTTAGAATGTACTTATATTGCAAAGTTCAAAATGTACTAGTAATGATAAGTTTAGAACGTCCTATCAATGATAAATTTAATGTGAGCTAATAATGACATGTTTAGAATATACTGATATTAATATGTTTAGAATATACCAATAATGAGAGATTTAGAAAGTACTATAAATGATAAATAATAATGACAAGTTTAAAGATACTATTAATGATATGTTTAGAATATACTAATAATGACAAGTCTAGAATACTCCAATAATGACAGGTTTAGAAGATACTATTAATGATAATTTTAATGTTTACTAATCATGATGATTTTCGATTTTACCAGGACTGACAAGTTTAGAATATCAATTGATATACTAATAATGACAAGTCTAGAATACTCCAATAATGACAGGTTTAGAAGATACTATTAATGTGTCAACGCCGTCTGTTGTAGTCGTCGGTCGTGAGGTATAGAGGTAAAGGAGGAAGTAATAATGTTACGCACCACGCTTGTCTTCTTTATTCTCTTAGTTCAGTCTCACTGGTGTGAAGGTATATATCTGGCTGTATATGTGATATGGTATGGTGTGGTGTGGTGGTGGTGGTGTGATGGTGGTGGTGATGGTGATGTGGTGATGTGGTGGTTTCTGTAAATCAATTCAACATTGTAATTTACATTCATAATCAAGCTATCAAAATAGCACTATATTCAACCATGACAAACCTCTATAATTCAATAATTAATACATGATAAACTGTATGTTTCATACCATTATTTTCTTTCTTCTTCCGCCCCTTCAATATTCATCACTCTATACTTCCGTGATCCGTTCCGATTCTATTAAATCACGGATGTCACTAATTAACATAATGTCCACACTAACTCTTGGTTATATTTTCAAATATTTCATAAGTCAAATAACACAGATAATATTCACTCTGCTAATGCTTACCAATTATGCTTCCTATCACACACCCGAAGGTGTTGTCACTTTGACAACTAGACACAGAAAGAACAATACTTGTACGTTCCTCACGAAGAGGATGGGGCACTACTTTTTAGCGGAGGAATACCAAATTGAAAGGATCCACATTAAATATATATAAGTCACGTTCTACTCAACATTCTCCCTTTCATATGACTTCTTTAATTCTATTTCATTTTATAACATAGTTAATTATTCACTACAATACATCAACTTCGACAAAGACAATTTACATATATTGTACATACATAGTAACCGCATGCGTACAACACGTGATTATGATTGCCATTAGACTCTAACCTCCTTTACATGTCATAGATATTTTCTCATATCCACCCAGACATAGTACTCTGTACTATACATACATCAAATATCGTAAACCATGATTTGTAATTAATTTTAGTACATACCATTGTCAGTACACTTGAATATCATACAATTGGTGCTTAACACAGATCTAGCACCAGCCATGATTAGTAATAACCTCGATACATATTATACTTTATCTGTAGAACATCATACATCAAATATTCTTATACATAGTGCAATCGGCACTCACAAATGATAATTTTAATGTTTACTAATAATGATGATTTTCGATTTTACCAGGACTGACAAGTTTAGAATATCAATTGAAAAGGTACTATCAATGATAACTTTAATATGTTCTGATCATGACAAGTTTAGAATATACGATTAATGACAAATCAAGAGCATACTATTAATCATAACTTTAATGACAAGTGTAGAATGTACTACTAACGACAAGTTTATAAGGTACTATTAATGATAACTTTAATGTATACTATAATAATTTTAGTATATACTAATGATAATTTAAATATGGGTTGATAAAGACAAGTTTCGAACATATACTGATATTAATATGTTTAGAATATACAAATAATGAGAAATTTAGAAAGTACTATAAATGATAAATAATGACAAGTTAAAAGATACTATTAATGATAAGTTTAGAATATACTAATAATGACAAGTCTAGAATACTCCAATAATGACAGGTTTAGAAGATACTATTAATGATAATTTTAATGTTTACTAATAATGATGATTTTCGATTTTACCAGGACTGACAAGTTTAGAATATCAATTGAAAACTTTAATATGTCTGATAATGACAAGTTTAGAATATACGATTAATGACAAATCAAGAGCATACTATCAATTACAACTTTAATGACAAGTGTAGAATGTACCACTAACTACTATTAATGATAACTTTAATGTGTACTATAATAGCAATTTTAGTATATACTAATGATAATTTTAATATGGGTTGATAAAGACAAGTTTCGAACATACTAATCATAAGTTTTGATCAATCTTTTGATAATAACTTTAATGTGTGTCAACAATCACAAGTTTAGAATATACTAATAATGTGTTTAGAATATACTAACGATAATAAGTTTAGAATATAATATTAATAATGACAAGTTTAGAATATACTAATTTATAATACACTAATTGTGACACGTTTAGGATATACTAATAACGACAGTTTCAGAATATACTAAAATAAGTTTACAAGGTACTGCTAAGGATAATTTTGATATTTACTAATAACAATGGCAATAATGATAATAACATAATAATAATAACAATAACATAATAATAATAATAACAATAACATAATGGCAAATTTATAAGGTGCTATTAAAATTTAATGTGCACAAATAATGACAATTTAGAATATACTAATAATGAGAAGTTTAGAAGGCACTATTAATGATAATTTTAATGTGGACTAATACTCACAAGTCTAGAATATTGTAATAACCGCAATTTTAGAAAGTTAAAATGATAACGTTAATGTGTAGTAATGACATGCTTGAAATATATTGATAATGCAAAATTAGAAGTTGCAATTAATGATAACTGTAATGTGTACTAATAATGACAAGTTTTGAATATACTAACAATAACATGTGTGCTAATACTCACAAGTTTAGAATATACAAATAATGAAAAGTTTAGAAAAATTGTCGCGAGATGCCAGAGTTGCGGATGTCGGGTCCTGGCCACCGTCGACCGCCAGTCGCCGAACATCACTTAGCCCGTCCACGGGATGCTCTGCCACGGTCAGCGGACGGGACGGGGCATATCGGCCGAAAGAAGTGGCCATCCCATTCCCTGCCAAAGTGCACCGCTAGTCGCCCAACATCACTTATCACGTCCGTAAGCTGCTTTACCACTGTCAGCGGCCGGGACGGAGCACGTCGGCCAAAAGAAGTGGCCAGAAAGAGCCGTTTGTTTTTTAAGGATATACTAATAACGACAGTTTCAGAATATACTAAAATAAGTTGACAAGGTACTGCTAAGGATAATTTTGATATTTACTAATAACAATGGCAATAATAATAATAACATAATAATAATAACAATAACATAATGGTAATAATAACAATAACATAATGGCAAATTTATAAGGTGCTATTAAAATTTAATGTGCACAAATAATGACAATTTAGAATATACTAATAATGAGAAGTTTAGAAGGCACTATTAATGATAATTTTAATGTGGACTAATACTCACAAGTCTAGAATATTGTAATAACCGCAATTTTAGAAAGTTAAAATGATAACGTTAATGTGTAGTAATGACATGCTTGAAATATATTGATAATGCAAAATTAGAAGATGCAATTAATGATAAATGTAATGTGTACTAATAATGATAAGTTTTGAATATACTAACAATAACATGTGTGCTAATACTCACAAGTTTAGAATATACAAATAATGAAAAGTTTAGAAAAATTGTCGCGAGATGCCAGAGTTGCGGATGTCGGGTCCTGGCCACCGTCGACCGCCAGTCGCCGAACATCACTTAGCCCGTCCACGGGATGCTCCGCCACGGTCAGCGGACGGGACGGGGCATATCGGCCGAAAGAAGTGGCCATCCCATTCCCTGCCAAAGTGCACCGCTAGTCGCCCAACATCACTTATCACGTCCGTAAGCTGCTTCACCACTGTCAGCGGCCGGGACGGAGCACGTCGGCCAAAAGAACTAGGCAGAAAGGGCCGTTTGTTTTTTATTTAATAAGATGGATGGATGGATGGATGCGGTCGCTGGGGTGGTGGGCATCTGGCCTCTCAGCCGAGACTACCCACCTCCTATACTATATACGCTAGATGCCAGAGTTGCAGAAGTCGGGTCCCGGCCAACGTTGACTGCCAGTCGCCGAACATCACTTAACCCGTCCGCGAGGTGCTTGACCACGGTCAGTGGCAGTGACGGGGCACGACAGCCGAAAGAAGTGACCACCCCATTCCTGGCCACCGTCCACCGCTGGTGGCCCAACATCACTTAGCCTGTCCGCGGGGAAGTCAGTCACGGTCAACGGCCAAGACGGTCACCCTGTATACTACCTATCTCGGTCTGTGGCTTGGCCAGGTTGCGTGTGCTTAGTCCAAAGATATTCAGATTCACCAAGTGTGCCGGACAAAGGGCCGTTTGCTTTTGATCTAATAAAAGCGCTCTACCCCCTGAGGTCGGAGCTTGTGTGCATGTATTAGTTGCAGAATTACCAGTTATTCAGGTGGGTGGATATGTTCCAATGAACCACAACTGATTTAATAAGCCATTCGAGGTTTCGCCTTCGATCGGTTTATACTTAGACATGCATGGCTTAATCTTTGAGACAAGCATATGACTACTGGCAGGATCAACCAGGTAGCTTGGCGTTGACGCTATGTGTGTAGGTGAACCGTCGGGTAGATGGATGGATAGATGGATCGAATCGCTAAGGGTGGGGCCCATCCGGCTTCCCGGCCGAGACTACCCACCCCGTATACTATATACGCGAGATGTCAGAGTTGCGGATGTCGGGTCCCGGCCACCGTCGACCGCCAGTCGCCGAACATCACTTAGCCCGTCCGCGGGGTGCTCCGTCACGGTCAGCGGCCGGGACCGGGCACGTCAACCGAAAGAAGTGACCACCCCATTCCAGGCCACCGTCCACCGCCAGTCGCCCAACATCACTTAGCCCGTCCGCGGAGTGGTCTGCCACGGTCAGCGGCCAGGACGGCCACAACTGATTTGATTAAAGCGCTCTTCCCTGAGAGGTCGGAGCTTGTGTGCATGTATTAGCTCTACAATTACCAAATATCCAGGTGGGTAGATATGATCCACTGAACCACAACTGATTTAATGAATCATTCGTGGTTTTGCCTTAGATCGGCCTGTACTTGGACATGCATGGCTTAATCTTTGAGACAAACATATGACTTCTGGCAGGATCAATTAGGTTGCTTGGCGTTGACGCTAGATAGCTAGCTAGCTATGGATGGATCGGATCGTTAGGGGTGGGGGTCATCCGGCCTCTCGGCCGAGACTACCCACCCCGTATACTATATACGCGAGATGCCAGAGTTGTGGATGTCGGGTCCCGGCCACCGTCGACCGCCAGTCGCCGAACATCACTTAGCCCGTCCGCGGGGTGCTCCACCACGGTCAGCGGTCAGGACCGGGCACGTCAACCGAAAAAGTGGCCACCCCATTCCAGGCCACCGTCCACCGCCAGTCGCCCAACCCCACCTACCCCGTCCGCGGGGTGCTCCGTCACGGTCAGCGGGACGGGGCATGTCGGCCGAAAGAGGTGGCCACCCCATTCCCGGCCAACATCCACCGCCAGTCGCCCAACATCTTAGCCCGTCCGCGGAGTGGTCTGCCACGGTCACCGGCCAGGATGGCCACCCCTTATACTACTCAGTCACAACTGATTTACTTAAAGCGCTCTTCCTGTAGAAGTCGGAGCTTGTGTGCATGTATTAGCTCTGGAATGACCATTTATCCAGGTGGGTGGATAAGATCCAATGAACCACAACTGATTTAATGAACCATTCATGGTTTTGCCTTAGATCGGCCTGTACTTGGACATACATGGCTTAACCTTTAAAAAAAACATATGACTTCTAGCAGGATCAAACAGGTAGCTTGGCGTTGACGCTAGATAGCTAGCTAGCTATGTGTGTAGGTAGACCGTTTGGTGGATGGATGGATAGATCCGGTCGCTAGGTGTGAGGGGCATCCGGCCTCTCGGCCGAGACTTCCCACCCCGTATATCGTATACGCGAGATGCCAGAGATGCGGATGTCGGGTCCCGGCCACGGTCGACCACCAGTCGCCGAACATCACTTAGCCAGTCCACGGGACTGGGGTGCTCCTCCACCGTCAGCGGCCGGGACGAGACACGTTGGCTGAAAGAAGTGGCCACCCCATTCCCGACCACCGTCCACCGCCAGTCGCCCAACGTCACTTAGCCCGTCCGTGGGGTGCTCCGCCGCGGTCAGTGGCCGGGACGGGGCACGTCGACCGAAAAATGTGGCCACCCCATTCCCGGCCACCATCCACCGCCAGTCACCCAACATCACTTAGCCTTTCCGCGGGATGGTCTCCTACGTTCAGCGGCCAGGACGGCCACCATCTATAATACATAGCCATTACTGATTTAATAAAAGCGCTCTTCCCCTTGAGGACGGAGCATGTTTGCATGTATTAACTCTAGAATTACCAGTTATCCAGGTGGGTGGATAAGATCCAATGAACCACAACTAATTTAATGAGCCATTCGTGGTTTCGCCTTAGATCGGTCAGTGGCCGGGACGGGGCACGTCGTGGGTAGATAAGAACCAATGAACCACAACTGATTTAATGAGCCATTCGTGGTTTCCCCTTAGATCGGTCTGTACTTAGACATGTATGGCTTAACCTTTGAGAAAAAATATGACTTCTGGCAGGATCAAACAGGTAGCTTGGCGTTGACGCTAGATAGCTAGGTGTAAATGGACCGTAGGATGAATGGATGGATGCATGGATCCGGTCGCTTGGTGTGGGCAGCCTCATGCCTCCCAGAGTTGCGGATGTCGGGTCCCGGCCACCGTCGACCACCAGTCGCCGAGCATCACTTAACCCGTCCACGGTCAGCGGACGTGACGGGGCATATCGGCCGAAAGAAGTGGCCATCCTATTCCCTGCCACCGTCCACCGCCAGTCGCCCAACATCACTTATCCCGTCCGTAAGCTGCTTCACCACTGTCAGCGGCCGGGACGGAGCACGTCAGCCAAAAGAAGTGGCCAACCCATTCCTGGCCACCGTCCACCGCCGGTCTCCCAACATCATTTAGCCCCTCCGCGGGGTGGTCTGCCAGGGTCAGCGGCCAGGATGACCACTCTGTATACTACTTAGCCTGTTCTGCAGCCGGGCCATGGTCAGTACACTCAGACTTAAGATACTCAGATTCACCAGGTGCGGCGGACAAAGGGCCGTTTGTTTTTTATTTCATATGATGGATGGATGGATGGATGGATGCAGTCGCAGGGGTGGGGGGCATCTGGCCTCTCGGCCGAGACTACCCACCTCCTATACTAAATATGCTAGATGCCAGAGTTGCGGAAGTCGGGTCCCGGCCAACGTCGACCGCCAGTCGCCGAACATCACTTAACCCGTCCGCGATGTGCTTGACCCCGGTCACCGGCCATGACGGGGGACGACAGCCGAAAGAAGCGACCACCCCATTCCCGGCCACCGTCCACCGCCGGTGGCCCAACATCACTTAGCATGTCCGCGGGGTAGTCAGTCACAGTCAGCGGCCAGGACGGCCACCCTGTATACTACCTAGCTCGGCCTGTGGCTAGGCCAGGGTTCGTGTGCTCCGTGTGGCCACCTTCCACCGCCAGTCGCCCAACATCACGCAGCCCGTCAGCGAGGTGCTCCACCACAATTAGCGGCCGGGACGGTGCACGTCGGCCGAAAGAAGTGGCCACCCCATTCCTACCCACCGTCCACCACCTGTCTCCCAACATCACTTTGCCCGTCCGCGGGGTGGTCTGGTACGGTCAGCGGCTAGGACGGCCACATTGTATACTACTTAGCTCGGTCTCCGGCCGAGTCGGGTACGTGTGCTCAGCCCAAAGATATTCAGATTGACTTGGTGCGGTGGACAAAGGGCCGTTTGGTTTTGATCTAATAAAAGCGCTCTACATCCTGAGATCGGAGCTTGTGTGCATGTATTAGCTTTAGAAATACCAGTTATCTATGTGGGTGGGTAAGATCCAATGAACCACAACTGATTTAATGAAGCATTCGAGGTTTCGCCTTATATCGGCGTGTACTTAGACATGCATGGCTTAACCCGTGGATGCACGATTTTTTTTTGTCAGACAAATATGCACCGTGTGGTCAATTTGACCCCAACCTCTTTTTTAAAGTATTTCAGCATATTAAAGGCAAATAAAATATTTCTAGTGTTAATATATATATTTAATACCCGGTATATAAAGAGAAACATCACTTCTTGATACCATAAAGGCAAAACAAATAATATATGATGAACCAATGTACAAATATACGAGCTTCAAAGTAAACTTAATAGATAGTGAAAGAAAATATTTCCTCTAATATCACATCAAAATAAAGTTAGAACTAGTGAACAGGAATCAACATATATATTTAACATCCGGAACATAAAGAGAAACATCACAAGCTTCTTGATACCATAAAAGCAAAACAAATAATATGTTACGGACCAATGTACAAATATATGCGCTTGAAGGTAAATAAACTCTATAGATAGTAAAAGAAAATATATCCTCAAATATCACATCAAAATAAAGTTGGAACTAGTGAAAAGGAATGAACATATATATTCAACATCCGGAATATAAAGAAAAACATCACAAGCATCTTGATACCATAAAAGCAAAACAAATAATATGTTATGAACCAATGTACAAATATATGTGCTTGAAGATAGTGAAAGAAAATATTTCCTCTAATATCACATAAAAATAAAGTTAGAACTAGTGAACCGGAAAAAAAAACTAATAGTTTATGACACCTCAGTAACACACATGTTACAGGAAATGACCATATGATTTGGACATATGAACTGCTTACACTGTCCACATTTTGTACTCGTCTTCTTATCATCAGCTCTTGGTCATAATTCAAATCTCGAACGCTTTCTAGTCTGGCTAGATGTTGCTTTCTGATTCTGTGAGAAGCATGAAGACGTGGCCGAAGATCTCTTTTCTCTATAACTTCGACTCAATGCAATACCAAGGTTGGACAAAAACAACCTTCTCCTGTGGCTTTGATTTTTATGATAATTAGGAAATACACCACAGTACAAAACATAAGCGTTGTAACAAGTTAAATCAATAATATTACACCAAACAGGGACATGCCACCTTTTGCTCGTATATTTCACACTATATGTACCGACTCTCTCATCTACACAATCAACACCTCCCTTGGTTGCATTGTAGTAGAGGATAGTTTCTGGTTTTCTCTTGTTGGATTCATCCAATTTGTTTGATGTATGCTGACTTGATAGGAGTACAACATTCTTGTTCTTTTTTGCTTTGTAAGAAACTATCTGTATTCCATCTTCTGAATATGCAAACACACTTTCGTGAATTTTTTTCTGTTTTACTTCACGTAATTCTTTAGGAACTTCCCTTCTGTTGTTGCGAATAGTTCCAACTAACGACATTTGTTTTTGTGCAAGTTCGCGTGCCAACTTCAGGCTGGTAAAAAAGTTGTCACACGTCACATTTCTCCCAGAACTATACAAGTGACGGGTAAGAGAGAGTACCACATGCATTCCTAATTCTTCAGTTCTCGACTCATCTTTGCCAGTGTACATTTGTATATTTGATACATAGTAGCTTTTTGCATCTGCGAGTAACCAAAATATCAATCCATACTTTGCAGGCTTTGAAGGCATGTATTGTATGAACCTACAACGTCCCCTGTACGGATAGAGCTGCTCGTCAACAGTAACAGATTCAGTATGTACGTAGCAACGCTGTGAGTTCTGAACGAATCCATCAAACAATAAACGAACAGCGGCGAGTTTGTCTCTTGCTAACCTGCTATTACGAGTTGTAGGATCGTCAAATCGCAAAGCTCGTCGTATGTCCTCGAATCTTGTCACTGACATTGTCTTTGAAAATATTGGAGGGCCAAATTCGGGGCTCCATATTTGCCTTACAGCTTGGTTCTTACTGCGATAGACGCCACGAAGAATACAGAGACCAACATAAGCACGGAGCTCATTTTCTGTGATGAGTTCCCAATCTTGACAAATCCGCTGCCCTTGTTTATTAGTGAACAAGGGCAAGGATTGGTCCCCATCATATCTCTGTCAAAAAGTAAATCAAATGCAGTACATGGGTCTTCTGTTATTCGATTTGTTGCGTATGCTGTAACACCGGATTGTGAAGTCAATATGTTCAAACTCTTCATTCTACCTTGTGAGGAAGGCTCATTGAAGAACCAACGATCACCAGAAGGAGACTGTAGGTATCTAGTGTCGACAGCAACACTTGATGCTGTTACATCTTCAGAAATATCCTCGTCAGCATCAGAACAATCACTAGAGCTATCGCCAACTTGAGGTATAAACTCTTCGTCACTTATGTCATCTGTATCTTCATTTACTGTACATCGCTTTGGAGAAGTATTTTTGAAATACATTCATTACTCAGTGATTTCCACACACACATACACACACACACACATACACACACACACACACACACACACACACACACACACACACACACACACACACACACACACACACACACACACACACACACACACACACACACACACACACACACACACACACTACGGAGGTCCGGGTTCGACCCTCGCCCGGGGCTGAAATAATATCAGTATCGCAGCGCTGAGGGGTGTTACTCCAACTCTCGTGGGCGGGGAGTTGGGGGTGTGTGTGTGTGTGCAAGGTCATAGCATTACCCATAGATCGGACCTACGAGCTCTGAGCTCTCTTCCAGGAGGGAAATAGCTGTCGATCACGAGTCCAACACGTGATCCAAAGACCAAGTGAATACACACGCGCGCGCGCGCGCGCGCGCGCAGCAGCGTCAGCTGGAAAAAGTGCAGAAAAGAGCCTGTCGCACAATCCTTGGCAAAGATTACAACACCTACCAGCACGCTCTCAACGCACTGGAACTAACCAGCCTTGCTGACCGCTATCTTCAGAGTTTGAGGTCGTTTGCGGTCACCCTGGTCAAACATCCTCTGCACCGGAGCCTACTATCTCCTCAAGTACCTCGTTCACGGTGCCAGGTGAGGCACCATAATTCCATCAAGCAGATACCGACCGGTATAAGAAGAGCCCCATACCGACATTTGTGGACTTAATCAACAACTAGAATTTACATTGTTGCACTGCGTACCTATTACTATGCCTGCTGTTTTATTTGTCTAGTTTTGGTATGCTTGTAATAACGTCTACTCACTGTCATAGTATCATATTGTCATTTTCATGTAGGATGTATATTTTCAGCAGGAATGCTGCTATACCCAATAAACCGTATATTATTATTATAATTATTACTACTATTATTATCATTATTATCATTATTATCATTATTATCATTATTATTATTATTATTATTATTATTATTATTATTATTATTATTATTATTATTATTATTATTATTATTATCATCATCATCATCATCATCATCATCATCATCATCATCATCATCATCATCATCATCATCATCATCATCATCATCATCATCATCATCATCATCATCATCATCATCATCATCATTATTATTATTATTATTATTATTATTATTATTATTATTATTATTATTATTATTATTATTATTATTATTATTATTATTATTATTATTATTATTATTATTATTATTATTATTATTATTATTATTATTATTATTATTATTATTATTATTATTATTATTATTATTATTATTATTATTATTATTATTATTATTATTATTATTATTATTATTATTATTATTATTATTATTATTATTATTATTATTATTATTATTATTATTATTATTATTATTATTATTATTATTATTATTATTAATATTATTATTATTATTATTATTATTATTATTATTATTATTATTATTATTATTATTATTATTATTATTATTATTATTATTATTATTATTATTATTATTATTATTATTATTATTATTATTATTATTATTATTATTATTATTATTATTGTATACTACACCGTATCCATGGTGAACAATACCACACTCACCCGACTCCCTGGCGCCGACCACATCCTTTTGAAAGTGCTGAGTAGACAATTTAACAACTCAGCACTTTCACGTCCGTCCGATCACCACTGGCACGCTACGGACATACAAACACACACACATAGTGGATACCACCAGACATAACACACGGAAACATTACATATTAACAAGCCACCCCCCTGTATATATAATTAGTAATTATTGTACAAGAGACCAGTAGGTAATAAATGCAGTTGCCCCATCCATGTGAGACAACGGACTTTCATGAGATTATTGTAAACACCACGATAAAAGGCAACTCGAGAAGTGATGACCTTATCACTTCCGGAGATTAAAACTGGATCGCACCAGCCGAGAAGCGTCGGTCTGAGAGACGTGCCGTGGTGTAACAGTGTAGTAGAAACTCAACAAAAAAGGTGTGAGGTAGTCTGGAACTAAAGTTTTGAGAGATAGTCAGAAACTAGGTGAAGTGCTTAGAAGATAAAGTGTACGTGGTGACTTAGAAACTAAATGGTATTTTCTTGTGTATAAAGGAAATTGTGATGAAGTGCAACTTTTAATAAAGAAAAGGAAAAGGTGTGCTTTAGAGTTTATCTTGCCGCACTAAATCCTGCCTAATGTAGCCCAAATCAATAAAGGCTACATAAATGGCGGCAGCGGTGTTCCCACGTCTGAATAGAGACAACCGTCCTCAGCCATACGACCAAGGTTACGCAACCACCCCAACTGACGAGCGGTAGTTTCCTTTTATCTCCGAAGAGATAAGCCTGTCTCATACCAAGTACTACTGGTCACACTCGCTCCTACCACAGAAGGCCGAATAAAATTGTCAGCCATTCAAGCCACGCCTACCACTCCGAAAGAACAGATCATGATCAACGAAGAAGAAATCGTTTTACCTTCGACTTCTCATATCTTCAATCAAGCTCCCAGAAGAAAGGAATCAAGCCACTTGATTCCATTCAGCTCAACGAAGACCACCCGTACCCGCGGCTCAGGAGACCAAGGTCACTCACTACGAAGACCTCGTCAACTAGACGAAACTTCTATCCACCCACCTCCGCCTACCGTCCTCACCCGAGAACGACGCAGGCTGACCTCAGCAACTTCTACATTTACACACCACGACTTTAGTCAAGACGCAGTGGACCCAGGCCATTGAGAAGCACGAACCTTGTCTACACTGTACACTATATGGGCATCGTCATCACCGACACCAACTTCCTACTCACTTCCAGAAAAAAAGACAGGTAACGAACCTTTTCTCCACCCCTCACAATACTTGATAATATTAATAATCCTCATCTACCCCTTAAATACCCCCCCCCCCTGATACTCGCTTTTCCATCCCTTTTCCATGCGAGCGTCATACGTCTAGAGATACCTCACCACAAGCAGCCTTACCTGGAGGAGACCGACCCGCCTAACCCACCTCCACCCCCCTCCACCCAGACCAGGAGATTCACATCAGTTACGCACAGACCCGCGTAACAACCACCTCGCCCCCAGTCAACACTCCCGCTTACCCACCTCAACCAACCAACCTACCTTGCCGATCGCCGCCCTCGGCAGATACAATTGCCACATCAGCAAGATCGTTCCCTGCCAGACATCGGCACACCAGCCGATAAAGCTCACGGCACCGAGGTAACCATTATACCTTCAGATGCCCACGTGCCCAACGCACGTAAACCTTACCCTCACCAGCAACCAACCTTTTATATAATCCAATCGTACCTTTTCAAAACATTCAAATTTCTTTTTTTTAACTTAAATACATCCACTAGTGAATTAATAACCTATATAACCACCACATACCATCATACTTAAGTTTTTTTAACGTCACTAATATAAACACTCACTTATAATAGCATACTATAAGTTAAAAAAAATTCTCTCCTCTTTATTAATTACACATTAATTAATATTTTCCTATTCATCCTATACATACACATATATATTAATTACACATTTATTAATATCTTATTATTAAATTTATACACATATTGTTTACTATATTTATATATATACTATTTTTTTTATTACAACCTCATCACAAAATAACCAGTAGCTCTTATAAATATATATATATACATATATATATATATACATTATATACATTTAATATATTTTTTGCCTATCTTTAAATCAATATATTTGTCTACACAATAACTTTTACTAGATTCAACTATTACCCAGTTTTACGTACATATTATCATGTTCATATGTATTTTCCCAGTTATCCATTTATATTTAATATAACATATATCTTTACCAATGTAACCTATTTGTTATAATTATACCATTGTATACCCATTGACACCCTATACCCCCCCTCTTATCTAACCATAACATACTACCCCTTAGATAATATACCAAATATTTCTAATTTAACTATTTCAACTTAGACCTCCTATCTCACCTAACTTCTTTCTATACCTGTTAAGTGATACATGCATCTCTAGTTAGACACTAACATGGCTACAGGTACGAGAGCCAAGGTCAGAAATTTACTTTAAGGATTTCTTTCCGCATCTAAAGAAGATAAACCCTCTCAAGACTCAGACCATGCCACGACTAAGGCAGATTCTCAAATACTTCCTGAGGAATACTATGA
Source organism: Oratosquilla oratoria (assembly GCF_046742065.1). Taxonomy (NCBI): domain Eukaryota; kingdom Metazoa; phylum Arthropoda; class Malacostraca; order Stomatopoda; family Squillidae; genus Oratosquilla; species Oratosquilla oratoria. Next base: position 2,858,379 of record NC_134816.1, on the reverse strand, counting down.
CGACATACCCCTTCACCATGACCACTCACGGGAAGACCCTTTTAACCCGATCCAACTACAACACTTGCCCAACCCCCTCCCCCACTCCACACCAAAACTTCAAGTTACTCATCAACTAGACCCTCAACAACGACCCCCCCACACCTCACCGCAACCCCAAATTCCCCCTCAACTAGACCCTCAACAACAACCCCCCACACTCCATCACAACCCCAAGTTCCCCCTCACCTAGACCCTCAACAGCGATCCCCCCACACCTCACCGCAACCCCAAATTCCTCCTTATGTGAACCCCCAGCAACAATCACTGAACCCCACAACCCATACATACGAAAACTTAGCCTTCCCTTCTCCCAACTTCCCGTCAAGTCAACCTGCCTTCATCTCACATCCCTACCCACCACCTAACCTTGCCCCAACCCCATCGCAACATCCTCAACCACAACTCCAACCTACAGTAATCAATGATTACCAAACCATTACCCCTCTAACCGAAATCCCAACCTTCTCTCAAGCTAGCGGACTCTCCATCACTGACTTCCTAATAGCATGTGACCTTTTCTTTTCTAAAAATCCAAATTACTCTGACTTAGATAAGATAAATCTATGCCGCCAGAAAATAGAAGCATCAGATGAGCACCGATCTACCGCTCGGATGCTACACAATCTGATAGCCACAGGGATCACATATAGCGATTATTAGCAACATCTGTTAAATGTCTTTCAGAACAAACAAGCAAACAACATTAACTTTCTCCTCACATTTCTAAATAATACTAGAACTCAAAAACAGAATAACATAAAGGATAATGTGGCTAACGCAATTAAGGAAATTAGGGAAAATCTAGAAAATAACAGCCCTTGGATCCATACAACCACTACGGGATAAAAGGCATTGACATTAGAAAACCTTTACACATTCATGGAGATAGGCCTTTATCTTTCCCAACTCCCACCAAAGTGTCAAAGAGAAGCCACAAAAAGGGATTTAAACACTAGAAACCCATTAGCTTACACATACATATTAGACATAACCAACGCTTGCAACATCTCCCTCTCTGACCAGCACCATTTTGCTAGACTAAATAACCTTCAGTCACACCAGCCCCCTAGCTCCAATACAGCGCAACCATCTAACTGGTGTTCCTACCATCTTTCAACAAGTCACAACACCAGAGACTGCATACAGAAACAACAAATGCAAGCACAACACCGCGCTACCCCTTGTTCAGTTCATGGAACTACTTCCCACACGGATTCTCAGTGTAGAGCGCAACAATACCAACACCCACCGCGCTACCCCTTGCTCAATTCATGGTACTACCTCCCACACAGATTCCCAATGTAGAGCTCAACAACAAATCAAACAACTCACGCCCCCCCAGACCCCCCAACATGTCAAAACCAACACGGCCAGGCAAATACTGCAACCTACACAAAACCACAACTCACTCCAACGAGGAATGTTCTCAACAAATATCACAACCACAACCTCATCAGAGAACAAACAAACAAGTTACCGCACCTCGACAAACATTATTATTATTATTATTATTATTATTATTATTATTATTATTATTATTATTATTATTATTATTATTATTATTATTATTATTATTATTATTATTATTATTATTATTATTATTATTATTATTATTATTATTATTATTATTATTATTATTATTATTATTATTATTATTATTATTATTATTATTATTATTATTATTACTATTATTATTATTATCATTATTACATACACACACACACACACACACACACACACACACACACACACACACACACACACACACACACACACACACACACACACACACACACACACACACACACACACACACACACACACACACACACACACACACACACACACACACACACACACACACACACACACACACACACACACACACACACACACACACAGCCTCACTTTTTTCCCTAACCTCCTCTCATTCTCTTGTGAGAATTTGAAAAATTGATCGAGTTTTTGTGAAATCTCCTCCTTGAGCTTTATTTTCATATGCTATTTCAATCAGACATTGGTTGTATTTAAGTTGTATTTTAGGAAAAAGGTCGTATATCCCAACCCTCAACCCTACCCCTCTGGTCTTGGTCAATTATTGATAATAACGTTAATGTGTACTAACAATGACAAGTTTAGAATATACTAATAGTGATGTTTAGAAGTTACTATTATCGTGTACTAATAATACTAGAATATACAAATAATTACAAGTTTAGAAGATACTACTAATAATAGTTTTAATATGTATCAATAATGACAAGTTTAGAATACACTAACACTGACAAGTTTAATAATAAGTTTAATAATGAAAAGTTTATAATATACTAACAATAACAAATTAAGAAGGTGCTATTAACTTTAAGGTGTCCTAATAATGACAAAATTAGAATATACTAATAATGGCATGTATATTTACAATTAAAAGTTTAGAATGTACAAAGGACAAGTTTAGAAGATACTCTTAAAGATAACTTTAATGTGTAGAAATAATGCCAAGTGTGGAATATACTAATAATGATAAGTAAGATAGCAGGTTCTATTAATGATAACTTTATTATGTACTTATAATGACGAATTTAGCATATAAGTTTACAAGGTACTATTAATGATAACTTTAAGGTGTACTACCTAAAAAGTGTCATTAATCTAATTTAACTCTAAACTTGTCATTACTAGAACATATTAAAGTTACCATTGACAATTCCTTTTCAACTTGTCATTATTAGTATAATTCAAACATTAATTAGTAATCATAATTAGTGTATTCTAAACGTAGTTTTGTTAGTCATTATTCAAAAACTCTAAACTAACTTTTCATTATTAGTACACATTAAAGTTTCAATTAATTGTACCTTTTAAATATGACATTATGACACATTAAACTTGTCATTCTTAGTATATTTTAAACTTTCTTTAACAGTACATATGTACATTAAAGTTATTATTACTATTATATTGCAATCTTGACATTATTACCACATTCTAAATTTGTCATTTGAAGTTATCATAAATATTACCTTCTACACTTGTTTGTCATCATTAGTATCTCCTAAACCTCTCATTATTAGAATATTCTAAACTTGTAATTATTAGTATATTCTAAACTCATCATTATTAGTTATTTAATAGTATCTTCTAAACCTGTCATCATTAGAATGTTCTAAACTTGTCATTATAAGTACACATCAAAGATATTATTTTAAAACTTGTCATCATAACAATGTTTTATAGTTTTCATTATTAGTACACATTAAATTTATCATTAATAGTGCTTTCTAAACTTCAGTATATTCTGAACATGTCTTCATTGGTATATTCTAAACTTGTCATCATTAGTATGTGCTAAACTTGTCATTAATACTTCATATTAAATTTATCAATATTAGGACGTTCTAAACTTATCATTATTAGTATATTCTAAACTTGGCAATATTAGTATATATTAAAGTTGTCATTAAACCTTGTCATTGTTATTATCGTTTAAACTAGTATATTCTAAACATTCTAAACCTGACATTATTAGTATGTTTTAAAGTTATCATTAGTAAAAATTAGAGTCATTAATAGTGCCTTCGAAACTCATCATTAACAGTACCCTTTAAAATTGTAATTATTAGTATATTCTAAACTCGTCATTATTAGTCACATTAATAGTATCTTCTAAATCCTGTCATTATCGGAATATTCTAAACTTGTTACTATTATTACCCATCAAAGATATCATTAATAGTACCTTTCAAACTTGTCATCATTAGAATGTTCTACATTTTTCATTATTAGTACACATAAAAGTTATCATTAATAATACTTTCCAAATTTCTCATTATACGTATATTCTAAACATGTATACATTGAATTTTTCTAAACTTGTCATTATTAGTATGTTCTAAGTTTGTCATTAATAGTTCATATTAAATCTATTATTAGTAGTATATTCTAAACTTGGCAATAATAGTATATGTTAAAGTTGTCATTATATTTATAGTTTAAACTAGTATATTCTAAAGATGTCGTTATTAGTATATTCAAAACTCGTCATTATTAGTAAACTTATCATTAATAGCATCTTCCAATGTGTACTACTTAGCCACAACTGATTTCATAAAAGCTCTCTTCCCACAGATGTCCATTCTAATCTTCTCTTTATTTGTATATTAAAAACTTGTCATTATCAGTATATTTCAAACTTATCATTATTAGTTACCAAGTTATTATTATTAGTATCTTATAAACTTGTCATTACTTGTACATTCTAGTATTAATAGTACACATTAAGAGTACTTTCTAAACATCATTATTAGTATATTCTAAACTTGCCATTATTAGTACACGTTATCGTTATTATCATTATTATTGTTGTTAACTTATCTTTACTATATTGTAAACTTGCCTTATCAAAAATACCCTTTAAACTTTTTTATTAGTACATGTAAAACTATCATTAAAGGCATCTTCCTAACTTTTTTTATTTAAACACATTAAAATTACTATGGTAAACTTGTCGTTACTTCTATATTCTAAACTTGTCATTAATAGTACACATTAAAGTTATCATTAATAGTATTCCTAATCTGATCATTATTAGTATGTTCTATAATTATCATTATTAGTATACAATAAAATTATCACTAATAGCACTTTCTATTCGTATAATCTAACCATTAGAATATTCTAAACATATCTTCATTGGCATGTTCTAAACTTTTCATTATTAGTGCTTATTAAATATATTCTAAGCATGGCAATATTAGTGTATTCTAAAGTTGTCATTATCATTATATTCTAAACTTGTTAGTATTAATATACATGATTAGTAGCATCTTCTCAAGTTGTCATTATTCGTATATTCTAACTTTTACATTACAGTTATTATTGATATTAACTTCTAATATTTGTAGTTATCAGTATCCTCTACAATTGCCATTATTAGTGCATATTAAAGTTATCATTAATACTACCCTTATTAGTATATTCTAAACATGTGCATATTAGAGTTATCATTAATAGTGCTTTCTAAGCATGTAATTATCTTTCATATTCTAAGCTTGTCACTATTGGTACTTTATATTTATCATTAATAGAATATTCTAAAATTTCGTTATTAGTATATTCTAAACTTCTCATTAAAGTTATTAAAGTTATCATTAACAGTATCTTTAATCTGATCATTATTAGTATGTTCTATAATTACCATTATTTGCACAGTATCTTGTAAACGTGTCATTATTAGTATGTTCTAAACTTGTCATTATAAGTATATTCTTAACGTATCATTATTACTATACATTAAACTTACCATTAATACACTTTCGAAACTTGTCATTATTAGTAGTATATTCTCAACTTTCATAATATCTTATAATATTTATTACTTTTAGTATCCTCTACAATTGCCATTATTAGTGCATATGAAAGTTATCATTAATAGTACATTCTAAGCTTGTTAGTATATTCTTAACATGTAATTATGAGTACATATTAGTGTTATCATTAATAGTACTTCACAAATTAATATCAACTATAACTTTAATGTGTCTTAATGACAAAATTAGAATATACTAATAATGGCATGTATAGAAAATATGTACAGGTTTAGAATATATTTACAATTATAAGTTTAGAATATACTAAGATTGTTAAGTTTAGAAGATACTCATCAAGGTAACTTTAATGTGTAGAAATAATTACAATTGTGGAATATACTAATAATGATAAGTTTATTTTGTACATATAATGACAAGTTTAGCATATAAGTTTACAAGGTACTATTAATGATAACTTTAATATGTATTAGTAAATACAAGTTTCGAACAAATTAAGTTTAAAAATGACAAATAATGACTTTAATTATACTAATAATGACCAGAACGTACTAATGACAAATTTAGAATGTACTATAAATGAAAACTTTAATGTCTTACCTAGACCCTCAACAGCGATCCCCCCACACCTCACCGCAACCCCAAATTCCTCCTTATGTGAACCCCCAGCAACAATCACTGAACCCCACAACCCATACATACGAAAACTTAGCCTTCCCTTCTCCCAACTTCCCGTCAAGTCAACCTGAAATATACTAATAATGACAAGTTGAAAGGCACTATTAATGATAATCACAGGTTTACAATATTGTAATAATGATAAGTTTAGAGGGTTATATTAATTATAACGTTAATGTGTAGTAATAATGACATGTTTGAATTATATTGATAAGTTTAGAAAATACTAATAATAGCAAAATTAGAAGTTGCTATTAATGGTAACTATAGTACGTACTAATAATGATTAGTTTTGAATAAACTAACAATGTCAAGTTTAGAATAAAATAAACTTTGGAATATATTAGCTTAGAATATATTAATAGTGATATGTATATGATAACTCTAATGTGTACTAATAATGACAAGTTTGGAATACCAAAGAAGACATGTTTAGTATATACTAATACTGATATGTTTCGAATATAAGAACAATGACAACTTTAAAAAATACTGTTAATGATAACTTTAATGTGTACTAATAATGACAAGTGTAGAATAAACTAATAATGACAAATTTAGAATATGCTAACAATGTCAGGTTTTACTAATAATGTGTTATCAAAATGAAAATTTTAGAATATACTGGTAATGAGAAGTTTAATAAGTTAATAATGACAATTTTAGAATGTACTTTTAATGATAACTTTAATGTGTACTAGTAATAGTAACCTGAAAGTGAACTAATAATGACATATTTAGAGTATATTAAAGTTTGGAATATACAAATAAAGACCGGGTAGGTACCATTAATGGCAACTTCAATGTATATCAATAATGAGATGCTTAGAACATGCTAAAAATGACAGTTTTAGAAGAAACTATTATTGATAACCTCAAAGTTTAGTAATAATGACAAGTTTTGAAGAATCTAATATTGATAAGTTTAAAAGATCCTATTAATGATAACTTAAATGTGTACTACTAATGACACGTAATAATGAGAAGTTTAGAAGGTACTGTTAATGAAAACTTTAATGTGTACTAATATTGAAAGTTTATAATATACTAATAAAGACAAGTTTAGAATATACTAATAATAACAAGTTGAGAAGTTACTATAACTGTTAACTATAATGTGTACTAATAATGACAAGTTTAGAAGGTACTATTAATGATAACTTTAAAATTTAGAATATAAAAATAATGATAAGTTTAGAGGGTACTATTAATGATAACGTTAATATGTACTAATATAGACAAGTTTTAAATATATATATATATATATATATATATATATATATATATATACATATATATATATAAAGTTTATAAGGTACTATTTTTAGTAATAATAAAAATATATACTAACACAGACAAGTTTAGAATATAAAAATAAGAAAAAGATTAGAAGATATTTTTAAAGACAACATTAGTGTGTACTAATGATGATAATTTTAGAATATACTAATAATGAAGAATGTGATTATGCAATCAATATCTTTATTGTGTGCTAATAATAAATATAGTATATACCAATAACGACAAGTTGAAAAAGAAGTTTAAAAGCTACTATTAATGATAACTAATAATGACACGTTTAGACATACTAATAATAAAAGTTTAGAATATGGTAACAGTGACAAGTTTTTTAACGTACTATAAATAATAACTTTAATTGACAAGTTTAGAATATACTAATAATTACAAGTTTAGAGGGGACTGCTAATGATAAGTTTAGAAGGTACTTTTACTGACTTAAATGTGTACTAATGATGATAATGCCAGGTTTAGAACATACTAATAAAACAAGATTAGAAGGTACTGATAATGATAAATTTAATGTGTACTAATAATGACAAGATTAGAGGATGCTATTAATGGTAAACTTTAATGTTTACTAATAATGACGAGTTATGAATATAAGAAAAAGATTAGAAGATATTTTTAAAGACAACATTAGTGTGTACTAATGATGATAATTTTAGAATATACTAATAATGAAGAATGTGATTATGCAATCAATATCTTTATTGTGTGCTAATAATAAATATAGTATATACCAATAACGACAAGTTGAAAAAGAAGTTTAAAAGCTACTATTAATGATAACTAATAATGACACGTTTAGACATACTAATAATAAAAGTTTAGAATATGGTAACAGTGACAAGTTTTTTAACGTACTATAAATAATAACTTTAATTGACAAGTTTAGAATATACTAATAATTACAAGTTTAGAGGGGACTGCTAATGATTGTTAATGATAAGTTTAGAGGTACTGACTTAAATGTGTACTAATGATGATAATGCCAGGTTTAGAACATACTAATAAAACAAGATTAGAAGGTACTGATAATGATAAATTTAATGTGTACTAATAATGACAAGATTAGAGGATGCTATTAATGGTAAACTTTAATGTTTACTAATAATGACGAGTTATGAATATACTAATATACATATACATATACATGTACTAGTTTAAAATATAATATATATTGCAAAGTTCAAAATGTACTAGTAATGATAAGTTTAGAACGTCCTATTAATGATAAAATTAATGTGAGCTAATAATGACGTGTTTAGAATATACAAAAAATGATAAGTTTAGAGTATACCAATGAAGACATGTTTAGAATATACTGATATTAATATGTTTAGAATATACCATAATGAGAAATTTAGAAAGCACTATAAATGATAAATAATAATGACAAGTTAAAAGATACTATTAATGATAAGTTTAGAATATACTAATAATGACAAGTCTAGAATACTCCAATGATTACAGGTTTAGAAGATTCTATTAATGATAATTTTAATGTTTACTAATAATGATGATTTTCGAATATCAATTGATATACTAATAATGACAAGTCTAGAATACTCCAATAATGACAGGTTTAGAAGATACTATTAATGATAATTTTAATGTTTACTAATAATGATGATTTTCGATTTTACCAGGACTGACAATTTTAGATCATCAATTGAAAAGGTACTATAATATGTCTGATAATGACAAGAGCATACTATTAATTACAACTTTAATGACAAGTGTAGAATGTACTACTAACGACAAGTTTATAAGGTACTATTAATGATAACTTTAATGTGTACTATAATAGCAATTTTAGTATATACTAATGATAATTTTAATATGGGTTGATAAAGACAAGTTTAGAATATACTAATAATGTGTTTAGAATATACTAACGATAATAAGTTTAGAATATAATATTAATAATGACAAGTTTAGAATATACTAATTTATAATACACTAATTGTGATACGTTTAGGATATACTAATAACGACAGTTTCAGAATATACTAAAATAAGTTTACAAGGTACTGCTAAGGATAATTTTGATAATTTATAAGGTGCTATTTAAATTTAATGTGCACGAATAATGACAATTTAGAATATACTAATAATGAAAAGTTTAGAAGGCACTATTAATGATAATTTTAATGTAGACTAATTTTAATTTAGACTAATACTCACAAGTCTAGAATATTGTAATAACCGCAAATTTAGTAAGTTAAAATGATAACGTTAATGTGTAGTAATGACATGCTTGAAATATATTGATAATGCAAAATTGAAGTTGCAATTAATGATAACTGTAATGTGTACTAACAATGATAAGTTTTGAATATACTAACAATAACATGTGTGCTAATACTCACAAGTTTAGAATATACAAATAATGAAAAGTTTAGAAAAATGACAACTTTGGAACATATTGGTTGTGATAAGCTTAGGTCCTAACAATGATAACTTTAATGTGTACTAGTAATGACTATTAATGATAATTTTAATGTCTAGAATATTGAAATAACCGCAAGTTTAGAAAAATTACAGCTTTGGAACATACATGTGTACTAATACTCACAAGTTTAGAATATACAAATAATGACAAGTTTAGAAAAATTACAGCTTTGGAACATACAGATAGTGATAACTTGAATGTGTACTAATAATGACAAGATATATAAAGATATATGAAGATATATGAAGAAGATATGTTTAGAATATACAAATAATGACAAGTTTAAAAAAGTATTGTTGATGATAAGATTAATATGTGCTAATAATGGCAAGTTAGAAATATACAAATAATGGCAAGCTTAACTCTAATGTGTATTAATAATGACAAGTGTAGAATATACGAATAATGTCATGTTTAGAATATACTAATAATGACAAGATTAATATATGCTAATAATTTAAGGTTTTTGATATACTTGTAATGGCAAATAATGACAAGCTTAGAAGGTACTATAAATTATTTTTAGTGTAAACGAGTGTGTACGAGTGTGACAAGTTTAATTATTTTTGTGTGTACGAGCTTGGAATATATTAATAATGACAAGTTTAGATAACTTTAATTTGTACCATTTTTTAGTTTAGATAACTTTAGTATGTACTAATAATAATAAGATTAGACGATACTAATAATGGTAAATTTACTACAAACTAAAACTTTAATGTATTCTAATAATTAATGTTTTGATTATACTAATAATGACAAGTTTAAAATGTACTATTAATTGCTTAATGTACTTAAATGTACTAATAATTGCAAATAAAGGCTATACGATTAATGACAACTTTAGATTGAGAAGTAGGTACTATATTCTAATAATGACAGGTTTAGAAAGTACTAAGAATGACAAATTTAGAATATTCTAATAAGAACAAGTTTTGAATATTAATGAATTTTAATTTGTATATTAATGAATTTAATTTGAATATCAATAAAAACTTTATTGTATACGTTTAGATAACTTTAATATGTACTGATAATGACAACTTTAGACATTTATGTGTACTAATAATGATTTTTTATATGCTATTAATGACTAATTTAGAAGGTTGTATTAATTAACTTATAATGACAAATTTAGAACATACCTACAATATTTTAGAAGGTTCTTTTAATGATAACTTTAATGTGTGTTATTAATGACAAGCTGAGAATATACTAATAATGTCAAGTTTATAATATACTACCGATGCTAAATTTAGAAGGCATTATTAACGATAACTTTAATGTGTTAGCATTGGATAAAAATGACAATTTTATAATATGATAGCAATGACAAGATTACAAGTTACGATTAATAATAACTTTAACATGTATTGATAATGACAAAAATGGAATATCTAATCATGACAATTTTGAATACTATAATAATGACAAGTTCAGAAGCTTCTAATAATGAAAATTTGATAATTAATGTGTACTAATAATGAAAAGTTAAGTATACACTAAGGATGATAAATTTAGAATGTGTTATACTAAAAATCACAAGTTTAGAATTTACTAGAAATGACAAGTTTAGAATATACTAATAATAACAATTTTATAGGGTATTACTAATGATAACTTTATTAGTTTTGAATGTACTAATAATGACAACTAATGTTAGTGATTTTTTAAATGTGTACTTACTAAAATAAAGTTTTGAATATAATAATAATAACATGTTTCTAAGGTTCTTTTAATGATAAAATTAATATGTACTATTAATGATAACTTTAATGTGTACTAATAATGACAAATTACTATTAATGATAACATTAGTAATGAAAAGTTTATATTATCCTAATGAGAGGTTTAGAATACTAAAAAGTCAAGCTTAGAAACTATTAATGATATTTTTGACGAAATAGTTAAAAGATTATATTAAATAACTATTAACTTTTAATTGTTGCATACTAATATTGACAAGTTTAGAAGGTTCTATTAAATAAAATTGTGTACTAATACTGACACTTTCAGAATATACAAATAATGATAATTTTGGAAGCTATTAGACGCTATAACATTAATGTATACTAAAAATGACAAGCTATAATACACTAATAATGACATGTTTAGAATATGACAACATGAAAATGTTCTAATAATTAAATGTTTAGAAGGTAAACTGAGAATGAAAAGTCTAAATTATCCTAATAATGACATATATAGAATGAAAAGTCTAAATTATCCTAATAATGACATATATAGATATATAGACATATAAAAGTTTAGATTAATGACATATATAGAAGGTACTATTAAAATAACTTTAATGTGACTAATAATGACAAATATTAAAATATACTACAGTATAATAACAGCTTTAATGTGTGCTATGTTTAGAATATACTAATGAAGATGAGTTTAGTAGGCAATAATTATGATAACTTAAATAAAATGAGTATACGAACGAATATAGTAATAATGGCAAGTTTATAATATACTAATAATGAAAAATTTAGAAGGGACTATTAATGATAAATCTAATGTGTTCTAAAAATGACAATAGGTTCAGAAGGCATTGTTAATGAGTGCTAATAATGAGAATTTTAGAAGATACCAATAATGATAACAAAAACATTAATTTGTATTATTAATGAAAAGTTTATAATATAATGATAATGGCAACTTTTTAATAATGAAAGCTTCCTATCTACTAATTATGATAAGTTTAGAATATGTAAGTAGTAACAGGTTTAGAAGGAACTATTACTGATAGCTATATGGTATTCTAAAAATGACAAGTTTAATATACTAATAATGACATGTTTAGAATATACTAACATTGAGAAGTTTAGAAGATACTATTAATGAAAACTTTCATGGGTAATAATTATGAAAAGTTTAGAATATACTAACAATGGCAAGTACTGATTATATTAATAATGAGAAGTTTAGAATACAGTATTGATAATAACTTTAGTGTCTACATGTTTAGAATATACTAATAATGACAAGCTTATAAGGTACCATTAAGGAAAATTTTAATGTGCCCTAATAATGGCAAGTTTAGAAGTTACTATTGATATTAACTTTAATGTGTATTGATAATTTAGAATATACTCACAATTATAAGTTTAGAAGGTGCTATCAAATACAACTTTAATTTGAACTAATGAGGACAAGTTTAGAATATACTAATAATGCAAATTTAGACCGTTTTATGAATAGACAATGCCATGATTAGAAGTTACTATTAATGCTGACTTAATGTGCACTAATAACATATTTAGAATATACTAATAATGACAAGTTAAGGTACGATCAATAACTTTAATGTACTAATAAGGAAAAGTTTAGAATATACTAAGAATGGCTGGCTTAGACGGATCTATTAATGGTATATTTAATTTGTACTGATAATCACAAATTTAAAATATACTATTGATGACAAGGTTAGAATATTTTAAGAACGATATTTTTTTTTGTGATATAATAAGAAGAGGTTTATAATATCCAAATAATGAAAAGTTAGGAAGGTATTTTTAATGATAACTTTAATGTGTACTAATAATGACAAGTTTAGAATATACTAATAATGACAAATTTAGAATATACTATTAATGATTACTTAAATGTGTAAGTTTATAATATACTAATGATGTCAAGTTAAGAAAGTAATAACGTTAATGTGTAGTAATAACGACAAGTTTGAAATATACTAATAATGATATTTAGAAGTTAAGAAGGGAATAACGTTAATGTGTAGTAATAACGAAAAGTTTATAATATACTAATAAGGATGTTTAGAAGGTACTGTTAACTGTTAGTAACTAATAATGGCAAGAGCTATCCGATATAACTTTAATTTGAACTAATAAGGACAAGTTTAGAACATACTAATAATGCCATGTTTAGAAGTTACTATTAATGATGACTTTAATGTGCACTAATAATATGTTTAGAAAATACTAATAATGACAAGTTTAGAAGGTACAATCAATTAAAACCTTGATGAACAAGGAGAAGTTTAGAATATACTACGAATGACAGGCTAAGACGTATTTAATAATGAAATATTTAATTTGTACAAATAATCACAAATTTAAAATATACTCTTGATGACAAGGTTAGAATATTTTAAGAACGATAATTTTAATGCATTCTAATAAAAAAAAGGTTTATAATAGCCAAATAATGAAAAGCTAGGATGACACCTTAAATGATACTAATAATGAAAAGTTTAGAAGGTATTTCTAATGATAACTTTAATGTGTACTAATAATGACAAGTTTAGAATATACAGAAAATAACAAATTTAGCATATACTATTGATGATTACTTTAATGTGTACTAAGAAGGCAAGTGTATATACTAATGATGTCAAGTTAAGAAGGTAATATTGATGACAAGTTTAGAATATACTAATAAGGCAAGTTTATATACTAATGTTAAGAAGGTAATATTGATGTGTACTAACAATGAGAAGTTTAGAATATACTAATAATGATGTATAGAATGTACTATTAACGTGTACTAATAATACAAGAAAATACAAATAATGACAAGTTTGGAAGATACTACTAATAATAGTTTTAATATGTATTAATAATGACAAGTTTGTAATATAATAATAAAGAAAAGCTTAGGTATTCTAAGCATTTCTTTATTATTATATTACAAACTTGTCATTATTGATACATATTAAAACTATTGTTAGTAGTATCTTCTAAACTTGTCATTATTTGTATTTTCTAGTAATACACTAACACTGACAAGTTTGGAAGGTGTTATGATTGATAAGTTTAATGTGTACTAATAATGAAAAGTTTATAATATACTAACAATAACAAATTAAGAAGGTGCTATTAATTTTAAGGTGTCCTAATAATGACAAAATAATAAGGGCATGTATAGAGGATATATATATTTACAATTAAAAGTTTAGAATGTACTAAGATTGACAAGTTTAAAAGATACCTTAAATGATACTAATAATGAAAAGTTTAGAAGGTATTTTTAATGATAACTTTAATGTGTACTAATAATGACAAGTTTAGAATATACAGATAATAACTAATTTAGATTGTACTATTAACGTGTACTAATAATACTATAATATACAAATAATGACAAGTTTAGAAGATACTACTAATAATAGTTTTAATATGTATCAATAATGACAAGTTTGTAATATAATAAAAAAGAAAAGTTTAGAATACACTAACACTGACAAGTTTGGAAGGTACTAATAATGTGTACTAATAATGAAAAGTTTATAATATACTAACAATAACAAATTAAGAAGGTGTCCTAATAATGACAAAATGGCATGTATATTTACAATTAAAAGTAGAGAATGTACTAAGATTGACAAGTTTCGAAGATATCTTAAAGATAACTTTAATGTGTAGAAATAATGCCAAGTGTGGAATATACTAATAATGATAACTAAGATAGCAGGTTCTATTAACTTTATTTTGTACTTATAATGACGAACTTAGCATATAAGTTTACAAGGTACCATTAATGATAACTTTAAGGTGTACTACCTAAAAAGTGTAAATAATCTAATTTAATTCTAAACTTGTCATTACTAGAACATATTAAAGTTACCATTGATAATTCCTTTTCAACTTGTCATTATTAGTATAATTCAAACATTAATTAGTAATCATAATTAGTGTATTCTAAACCTGTTATTGTTTCATTATTAGTACACATGAAAGATTCGATTAATTGTACCTTTTAAATATGACATTATGACACATTAAACCTGTTATTCTTAGTATATTTTAAACTTTCTTTAATAGTACATATGTACATTAAAGTCATTATTACTATTATATTGCAATCTTGACATTATTACAACACAATAAAGTTATTAAACGTACCGATTATTACCACATTCTAAATTTGTCATTATTTGTGCAAATAAAATTTATCATTAATCGCACACTTCTTATTATTAGTATATTCTAAACTTGTCATCATTAGTATCTTCTAAACCTCTCATTATTAGAATATTTTAAACTTGTAATTATTAGTATATTCTAAACTCGTCATTATTAGTTATTTCAATAGTATCTTCTAAACCTGTCATCATTAGAATGTTCTAAACTTGTCATTATACATCAAAGATATTATTTTTAAGCTTGTCATCATAAGAATGTTTTATACTTTTCATTATTAGTACATACATATACCCCTTACAAGGGGGGTAGCCAAAAAGAAAAAGGCTTAAAATCATTCCCACCCATCCCATCCCTGAATACACTCCACACCCACCCTCCCTCATGACCTCCTGAATGACGGGTCATCCCTGCACCTTGTCCACTGCCCTAGGTCAAAAGCAGTGTCGCAAGACACAGCACATCCACAGCAAGGCCGCTTCATTAAATTGGCGACCCCCCCTCTCCGTCCCCCCATTGCATAAAATGAGAGGACGGGGAGAAATCCCTTCGGGCTGCGTCAAATTTTGCTCACACATACTACCTCATGCTACCCCAACATCATCCATATACAACCATTCTCCATTCACCCCTGTCTTCTGTCCTCTCCCGTCCTTCCTCAAAGCCCCCTTCACCCCATCCATCCACCTCATCCTAGGACGTCCCCTCATGTTCACATCTTTTACTAGTCTTTCTTCACTCATTCTTTCCATGTGTCCAAACCATCCTAACATTCTTTCATCAACCTTATCTCCCAGGTCCCTTTCCACCCCCGTTTTCCTCCTCACCGCCTCATTGCTCACTCTATCTAGCCTAGTAACCCCCATCATACTCAGACACCTCATCTCAAACACATTCAAACTCCTTCTCTCTTCTTCTCTTGTGTTCCATGTTTCTGCCTCATACAGTGCTGTTGGCATAATCACTCCTTCATACAGTCTCCTCTTAGCATCCATTCCTCATTACAATCTTTAATCCACCAAGGCATTTACTCGCTTCTCTCAATCTACATTCTACCTCCACCTTTACTCCACCTCTCCCTTCCACATTTGCACCCAAGTATCTAAAACTATCCACTTCCTCCAGTCGCTCTCCCTTAGTGCTCACTTCCAGTCTACAGCCACTTTCACCCCTTGTACATCTCATCACCTTACTTTTACCCACATTTATCTTTAGCTTTCTTCAATCACATACTCTCCCAAACTCTGCCACCAACTTCCTCAATCCCTCCTCCGATCCTGCCACAAGCACAGTCTGGTCCGCAAACAACAACCTCCCACTTTTCTCCATTTTCTTTAACCATCTCCAATCCCTTGCCCACTACCCTTGCATTTACCTCTCGCACCACCCCATCCATGTATAAGTTGAACAGCCAGGGTAACATAACGCATCCTTGACGAAGTCCCACCTTTACTTCAAACCACTCACTCTCTCCATTTCCAATCCTGACACAAGCTCTACTATTCTCATAAAAACTCTTGACAGCTCCTAGAAGCTTTCCTCCTATCCCGTATATCTCCATAACCTCCCACAGTGCCTTTCTGTCTACCCTACCATAAGCCTTCTCCAGATCCATAAAAGCCCAAAAAACATCCTTCCCCTTTCCTATAGCTTTCTCACATATCTGTCTTACCACAAAGATCTGATCTACACAACCTCTACCTGTCCTAAATCCACACTGTTCCTCACCAATTACTCATTCTGTTCCTCTCCTAATCCTCTCAACCAAGATCCTCCCATAAGCCTTCCCAACTACACTCAACAAGCTAATCCCTCTGAAACTACTACATTCACACTTGTCCCCTTTGACCTTGTAAAGAGGAACTATACAGGCACTCCTCCAGTCCTCCGGCACTCTACCCTCTCTCCAACAAACATTAAATAACCTCACCAGCCAGTCCACCATCACTGTACCTCCCTTTTTCAGACATTCCGCCGCATGGCATCCATCCAGACCAGGTGCCTTACCTGCTTTCATCAACTGCCTTCACCTCATCCTTCCTTATTTCTCCTCCATTCTCCTCATTCATCACTCTCATTTTCTTCGCACTTCCCACTGCAGCAATCTTTCCTTCCCTATCCTCCTTCACATTAAGCAACTCCCGAAAATATTCTGCCCATCTTCCCCTTACTGCCTTCTCTTCCATTATCATCTCTCCATCTGCACCTTTTACCTTTTCTTCTCTATTTGATTCGCCTCCTCTTCCTCTCTTAATTTCTTTCCAAAACATCTTTTTATTACTTTCAAAATTTTGTGTCATACTCATACCCCATTTCACATCTGCTCTCCTCTTTTGCTTTACTTCTCTTTTCTTTTCTTTGTACCTCTCATATGACTCCCTCGTCCTATTTTGTAACCAATCTGTGAAAGCTCGCTTCTTCTCTTCTACACATTAAATTTATCATTAATAGTGCTTTCTAAACTTCAGTATATTCTAAACGTGTCTTCATTGGTATATTCTAAACCTGTCATCATTAGTATGTGCAAAACTTGTCATTAATACTTCATATCAAATTTAACAATATTAGGACGTTCTAAAAGTATCGTTCTAAAAGTATCGGCAATATTAGCATATATTAAAGATGTCATTAAACATTGTTATTGTTATTATCGTTTAAACTAGTATATTCTAAACATTCTAAACTTGACAGTATTAGTATGTTCTAAACTTATCATTAGTAAAAATTAGTCATTAATAGTGCCTTCGAAACTTGTCATTATTAGTACCTATTAGAATGTTCTACACTTTTCATTATTAGTACTTTCATTAATAGTACTTTCATTAATAGTACTTTCTAAATGAACAAGTTAAAACAAGTTTTCACACAACGTTCTGCCCTCGCTGTCATAGAAATTACACCATCAGTTGAGCACGGGTGCTGGTTACAGGAACTTGTTACACTCTCTGCAATGGCTCGTAGGAAATCAATGAGTAATGAACGTATTTCAGAAATACTTCTCCAAAGCGATGTACAGTAAATGAAGATACAGATGACATAAGTGACGAAGAGTTTATACCTCAAGTTGGCGATGGCTCTAGTGATTGTTCTGATGCTGACGAGGATATTTCTGAAGATGTAACAGCATCAAGTGTTGCTGTCGACACTAGATACCTACAGTCTCCTTCTGGCGATCATTGGTTCTTCAATGAGCCTTCCTCACAAGGTAGAATGAAGAGTTTGAAAACATTGACTTCACAATCCGGTGTTACAGCATACGCAACAAACAGAATAACAGAAGACCCATGTACTGCATTTGATTTACTTTTTGACAGAGATATGATGGGGACCATTCTGGTTGAAACTAATAAACAAGGGCAGTGGATGTGTCAAGATTGGGAACTCATCACAGAAAATGAGCTCCGTGCTTATGTTGGTCTCTGCATTCTTCGTTGCGTCTATCGCAGTAAGAACCAAGCTGTAAGGCAAATATGGAGCCCCGAATTTGGCCCTCCAATATTTTCAAAGACAATGTCAGTGAAAAGATTCGAGGACATACGACGAGCGTTGCGATTTGACGATTCTACAACTCGTAATAGCAGGTTAGCAATAGACAAACTCGCCAGAACTCACAGCGTTGCTACGTACATACTGAATCTGTTACTGTTGACGAGCAGCTCTATCCGTACAGGGGACGTTGTAGGTTCATACAATACATGCCTTCAAAGCCTGCAAAGTATGGATTGATATTTTGGTTACTCGCAGATGCAAAAAGCTACTATGTATCAAATATACAAATGTACACTGGCAAAAATGAGTCGAGAACTGAAGAATTAGGAATACTCTCTTTTACCCGTCACTTGTATAGTTCTGGGAAAAATGTGACGTGTGACAACTTTTTTACCAGCCTGAAGTTGGCACGCGAACTTGCACAGAAGCAAATGTCGTTAGTTGGAACTATTCGCAACAACAGAAGAGAAGTTCCTAAAGAAATACGTGAAGTAAAACAGAAAAAAAATCACGAAAGTGTTTTTGCATATTCAGAAGATGGAATACAGATAGTTTCTTACAAAGCAAAAGAGAGCAAGAATGTTGTACTCCTATCAAGTCAGCATACATCAAACAAATTGGATGAACCCAACAAGAGAAAACCAGAAATATACGAGCAAAAGGTGGCATGTCCCTGTTTGGTGTAATATTATTGATTTGACTTGTTACAACGCTTATGTTTTGTACTTTGGTGTATTTCCTATCATAAAAACCAAACCCACAGGAGAAGGTTGTTTTTGTCCGACCTTGGTATTGCATTGAATCGAAGTTATAGAGAAAAGAGATCTTCGGCCACGTCTTCATGCTTCTCATAGAATCAGAAAGCAACATCTAGCCAGAGTAGATAATGATAACTTTAATGTGTACTAGTAATAACAAATTTAGAATATACTAATAATGACAAGTTTATAAGGTACTATTGCATGATAACTTTAATGTGCACTAATAATGACAAATTTAGAATATACAAATGATGTCAAGTATTATTGATAATAGCTTTAGTATGTACTAATAATGACAATTTTACAATATACAGTATGTATAATGCAAGATACAGTTGATGACAACTTTTATGTGTACTAATGGAAAGACTAGAATATACCAATAATGACTTTAATATGTACTAATCATGAAAAAAATAAAATATACTAGAAATGACAAGTTTGTAATATCCTAATAATAACAAGTTTAGGAGGTACATTAATAATGCATTTAACTTTGACAATTTTAGAAGGTATTTATTATTATTATTATTATTATTATTATTATTATTATTATTATTATTATTATTATTATTATTATTATTATTATTATTATTATTATTATTATTATTATTATTATTATTATTATTATTATTATTATTATTATTATTATTATTATTATTATTATTATTATTATTATTATTATTATTATTATTATTATTATTATTATTATTTTTATTATTATTATTATTATTATTATCATTATTACACACACATACACACACACACACACACACACACACACACACACACACACACACACACACACACACACACACACACACACACACACACACACACACACACACACACAAACACACACACACACACACACACACACACACACACACACACACACACACACACACACACACACACACACACACACACACACACACACACACACACACACACACAGCCTCACTTTTTTTCCCTAACCTCCTCTCATTCTCTTGTGAGAATTTGAAAATTTGATCGAGTTTTTGTGAAATCTCCTCCTTGAGCTTTATTTTCATATGCTATTTCAATCAGACATTGGTTGTATTTAAGTTGTATTTTAGGAAAAAGGTCGTATATCCCAACCCTCAACCCTCTGGTCATGGTCAATTATTGATAATAACGTTAATGTGTACTAACAATGACAAGTTTAGAATATACTAATAGTGATGTTTAGAAGTTACTATTAACGTGTACTAATAATACTAGAATATACAAATAATTACAAGTTTAGAAGATACTACTAATAATAGTTTTAATATGTATCAATAATAACAAGTTTTAGTTTAATAATAAGTTTAATAATGAAAAGTTTATAATATACTAACAATAACAAATTAAGAAGGTGCTATTAACTTTAAGGTGGCCTAATAATGACAAAATTAGAATATACTAATAATGGCATGTATATTTACAATTAAGAGTTTAGAATGTACTAAGATTGACAAGTTTAGAAGATACTCTTAAAGATAACTTTAATATGTAGAAATAATGCCAAGTGTGGAATATACTAATAATGATAAGTAAGATAGCAGGTTCTATTAATAATAACTTTATTATGTACTTATAATGACGAATTTAGCATATAAGTTTACAAGGTACTATTAATGATAACTTTAAGGTGTACTACCTAAAAAGTGTCATTAATCTAATTTAACTCTAAACTTGTCATTACTAGAACATATTAAAGTTAACATAGATATTTCCTTTTCAACTTGTCATTATTAGTATAATTCAAACATTAATTAGTAATCATAATTAGTGTATTCTAAACGTGTTTTTGTTAGTCCTTATTCAAAAACTCTAAACTAACTTTTCATTATTAGTACACATTAAAGTTTCAATTAATTGTGCCTTTTAAATATGACATTATGACACATTAAACTTGTTATTCTTAGTATATTTTAAACTTTCTTTAATAGTACATATGTACATTAAAGTTATTATTACTATTATATTACAATCTTGACATTATTACAACACAAAGTTATTAAACGTACCGATTATTACCACATTCTAAATTTGTCATTTGAAGTTATCATAAATATTACCTTCTACACTTGTCATCATTAGTATCTCCTAAACCTCTCATTATTAGAATATTCTAAACTTGTAATTATTAGTATATTCTAAACTCATCATTATTAGTTATTTAATAGTATCTTCTAAACCTGTCATCTTTAGAATGTTCTAAACTTGTCATTATAAGTACACATCAAAGATATTATTTTTACACTTGTTATCATAACAATGTTTTATAGTTTTCATTATTAGTACACATTAAATTTATCATTAATAGTGCTTTCTAAACTTCAGTATATTCTAAACATGTCTTCATTGGTATATTCTAAACTTGTCATCATTAGTATGTGCTAAACTTGCCATTAATACTTCATATTAAATTTATCAATATTAGGACGTTCTAAACTTATCATTATTAGTATATTCTAAACTTGGCAATATTAGTATATATTAAAGTTGTCATTAAACCTTGTCATTGTTATTATCGTTTAAACTAGTATATTCTAAACATTCTAAACATGACATTATTCGTATGTTCTAAACTTATCATTAGTAAAAATTAGAGTCATTAATAGTGCCTTCGAAACTTATCATTAACAGTACCCTTTAAATTAGTTATCATTAATAGTATCTTCTAAATCTTGTCATTATTAGTACCCATTAGAATATTCTACACTTTTCATTATTAGTACACATTAAAGTTATCATTAATAGTACTTCCTAAATTTCTTATTATACGTATATTCTAAACATGTCTACATTGGAGTTTTCAAAACTTGTCATTATTAGTATGTTCTAAACTTGTCTAAATATATTATATTAATTCTATTATTATTAGTATATTCTAAACTTGGCAATATTAGTATATGTTAAAGTTGTCATTAAATCTTGTCATTATTATTATTATTATTATCGTTTAAACTAGTATATTCTAAACATTCTAAACCTGACATTATTAGTATGTTCTAAACTTATCATTAGTAAAAATTAAAGTCATTAATAGTACCTTCGAAACTCATCATTAACAGTACCCTTTAAAATGGTAATTATTAGTAAACTCGTCATTATTAGTTATCATTAATAGTATCTTCTAAATCCTGTCATTATCGGAATATTCTAAACTTGTTACTATTAGTACCCATCAAAGATATCATTAATAGTACCTTTTAAACTTGTCATCATTAGAATGTTCTACACTTTTCATTATTAGTACACATAAAAGTTATCATTAATAATACTTTCCAAATTTCTCATTATACGTATATTCTAAACATGTATACATTGAATTTTTCTAAACTTGTTATTATTAGTATGTCCTAAGTTTGTCATTAATAGTTCATATTAAATCTATTATATTAAATCTATTATTAGTAGTATATTCTAAACTTGGCAATAATAGTATATGTTAAAGTTGTCATTATATTTATAGTTTAAACTAGTATATTCTAAAGATGTCGTTATTAGTATTTTCAAAACTCGTCATTATTAGTAAACTTATCATTAATAGCATCTTCCAATGTGTACTACTTAGCCACAACTGATTTCATAAAAGCTCTCTTCCCACAGATGTCCAATTATCCCGTCAGCGGGGTGCTCCGCCACGGTCAGTGGTCAGGACGTTAAAGTTATTATCATTTGTACATTCTAATCTTCTCTTTATTTGTATATTAAAAACTTGTCATTATCAGTATATTTAAAACTTATCATATTAGTTACCAAGTTATTTAATAATAACTTGGTAACTTATAAACTTGTCATTACTTGTACATTCTAGTATTAATAGTACACATTAAGAGTACTTTCTAAACATCATTATTAGTATATTCTAAACTTGCCATTATTAGTACACGTTATCGTTATTATTATTATTATTATTGTTAACTTATCTTTACTATATTGTAAACTTGCCTTATCAAAAATACCCTCTAAACTTTTTTATTAGTACATGTAAAACTATCATTAAAGGCATCTTCCTAACTTTTTTTATTTAAACACATTAAAATTACTATTGTAAACTTGTCGTTACTTCTATATTCTAAACTTGTCATTAATAGTACACATTAAAGTTATCATTAATAGTATTCCTAATCTGATCATTATTAGTATGTTCTATAATTATCATTATTAGTATACAATAAAATTATCACTAATAGCACTTTCTATTCGTATAATCTAAACATATCTTTATTGGCATATTCTAAACTTTTCATTATTAGTGCTTATTAAATATATTCTAAGCATGGCAATATTAGTGTATTCTAAAGTTGTCATTATTCTAAACTTGTCATTATCATTATATTCTAAACTTGTTAGTATTAATATACATTATTAGCAACTTCTCAAGTTCTTTATTAGTACATGTAAAACTATCATTAAAGGCATCTTCCTAACTTTTTTATTTAAACATTAAAATTACTATTGTAAACTTGTCGTTACTTCTATATTCTAAACTTGTCATTAATAGTACACATTAAAGTTATCATTATTCTTAATCTGATCATTATTAGTATGTTCTATAATTATCATTATTAGTATACAATAAAATTATCACTAATAGCACTTTCTATTCGTATAATCTAACCATTAGAATATTCTAAACATATCTTCATTGGCATGTTCTAAACTTTTCATTATTAGTGCTTAGTAAATATATTCTAAGCATGGCAATATTAGTGTATTCTAAAGTTGTCATTATTCTAAACTTGTCATTATCATTATATTCTAAACTTGTTAGTATTAATATACATGATTAGTAGCATCTTCTCAAGTTGTCATTATTCGTATATTCTAATTTTACATTACAGTTATTATTGATATTAACTTCTAATATTTGTAGTTATCAGTATCCTCTACAATTGCCATTATTAGTACATATTAAAGTTATCATTAATACTACCCTTATTAGTATATTCTAAACATGTGATTAGTAGTGCATATTTGAGTTATCATTAATAGTGCTTTCTAAGCATGTAATTATCTTTCATATTCTAAGCTTGTCACTATTGGTACTTTATATTTATCATTAATAGAATATTCTAAAATTTCGTTATTAGTATATTCTAAACTTCTCATTAAAGTTATTAAAGTTATCATTAACAGTATCTTTAATCTGATCATTATTAGTATGTTCTATAATTACCATTATTAGCATTAGTTATCATCAACAGTATCTTGTAAACGTATCATTATTAGTATGTTCTAAACTTGTCATTATAAGTATATTCTTAACGTATCATTATTACTATACATTAAACTTACCATTAATACACTTTCGAAACTTGTCATTATTAGTAGTATATTCTCAACTTTCATAATATTTTATAATATTTATTATTTTTAGTATCCTCTACAATTGCCATTATTAGTGCATATGAAAGTTATCATTAATAGTACATTCTAAGCTTGTTAGTATATTCTTAACATGTGATTATGAGTACATATTAGAGTTATCATTAATAGTACTTAACAAATTAATATCAACTATAACTTTAATGTCTTAATGACAAAATTAGAATAGAATATGTACAGGTTTAGAATATATTTACAATTATAAGTTTAGAATATACTAAGATTGTTAAGTTTAAAAGATACTCATCAAGGTAACTTTAATGTGTAGAAATAATTACAATTGTGGAATATACTAATAATGATCAGTTTATTTTGTACATATAATGACAAGTTTAGCATATAAGTTTACAAGGTACTATTAATGATAAATTTAATATGTATTAGTAAATACAAGTTTCGAACAAATTAAGTTTAAAAATGACAAATAATGACAATTTTAGAAGTTACTATATATGATAACTTTAATTATACTAATAATGACCAGAACGTACTAATGACAAATTTAGAATGTACTATAAATGAATGTACTATAAATGAAAACTTTAATGTCTTCTAATAATTAATGTTTGAAATATACTAATAATGACAAGTTTAAAGGCACTATTAATGATAATCACAGGTTTACAATACTGTAATAATGACAAGTTTAGAGGGTTATATTAATGATAACGTTAATGTGTAGTAATAATGACATGTTTGAATTATATTGATAAGTTTAGAAAATACTAATAATAGCAAAATTAGAAGTTGCTATTAATGGTAACTATAGTACGTACTAATAATTATTAGTTTTGAATAAACTAACAATGTCATGTTTAAAAGACACTACTAATACCAACAATGACAAGTTTAGAATAAAATAAACTTTGGAATATATTAGCTTAGAATATATTAATAGTGATATGTATACAAGGTCCTAATAATGATAACTCTAATGTGTACTAATAATGACAAGTTTGGAATACCAAAGAAGACATGTTTAGTATATACTAATACTGATATGTTTCGAATATAAGAACAATGACAACTTTAAAAAATATTGTTAATGATAACTTTAATGTGTACTTATAATGACAAGTGTAGAATATACTAATAATGACAAATTTAGAATATGCTACCAATGTCAGGTTTTACTAATAATGTGTTATCAAAATTATAATTTTAGAATATACTGGTAATGAGAAGTTTAATAAGTTAATAATGACAATTTTAGAATGTACTTTTAATGATAACTTTAATGTGTACTAGTAATAGTAACCTTAAAGTGAACTAATAATGACATATTTAGAGTATATTAAAGTTTGGAATATACAAATAAAGACCGGGTAGGTACCATTAATGGCAACTTTAATGTATATCAATAATGAGATGCTTAGAACATGCTAAAAATGACAGTTTTAGAAGAAACTATTATTGATAACCTCAAAGTTTAGTAATAATGACAAGTTTTGAAGAATCTAATATTGATAAGTTTAAAAGATCCTATTAATGATAACTTAAATGTGTACTACTAATGACACGTAATAATGAGAAGTTTAGAAGGTACTGTTAATGAAAACTTTAATGTGTACTAATAATGAAAGTTTATAATATACTAATAAAGACACGTTTAGAATATACTAATAATAACAAGTTGAGAAGTTACTATAACTGTTAACTATAATGTGTACAAATAATGACAAGTTTAGAAGGTACTATTAATGATAACTTTAATATTTAGAATATAATAATAATGATAAGTTTAGAAGGTACTATTAATGATAACGTTAATATGTACTAATATAGACAAGTTTAAAACATATATATATATATATATATATATATATCTATATATATATAAAAATATATTATATATATATATATATATATATATATATATATATATATATATATATATATATATATATATATATATATATAAAGTTTATAAGGTACTATTTTTAGTAATAATAAAAAATATATTATACTAACACAGACAAGTTTAGAATATAAAAATAAGAAAAAGATTAGAAGATATATTTAAAGATAACATTAGTGTGTACTAATGATGATAATTTTAGAATATACTAATAATGACAAGTTTAGACATTCTAATAATAAAAGTTTAGAATATGGTAACAGTGACAAGTTTTTAACGTACTATAAATAATAACTTTAATTGACAAGTTTAGAATATACTAATAATTACAAGTTTAGAGGGGACTGCTAATGATAAGTTTAGAAGGTACTATTACTGACTTAAATGTGTACTAATGATGATAATGCCAGGTTTAGAACATACTAATAAAACAAGATTAGAAGGCACTGATAATGATAAATGTGTACTAATAATGACAAGATTAGAAGATGCTATTAATGGTAAACTTTAATGTTTACTAATAATGACGAGTTATAAATATACTAATATACATATACTAGTTTAAAATATAATATATATTGCAAAGTTCAAAATGTACTAGTAATGATAAGTTTAGAACGTCCTATTAATGATAAATTTAATGTGAACTAATAATGACGTGCTTAGAATATACAAAAAATGATAAGTTTAGAGTATACCAATGAAGACATGTTTAGAATATACTGATATTGATGTGTTTAGAATATACCATAATGAGAAATTTAGAAAGTACTATAAATGATAAATAATAATGACAAGTTAAAAGATACTATTAATGATAAGTTTAGAATATACTAATAATGACAAGTCTAGAATACTCCAATAATTACAGGTTTAGAAGATTCTATTAATGATAATTTTATTGTTTACTAATAATGATGATCTTAGATTTTACCAGGACTGACGAGTTTAGAATATCAATTCATATACTAATAATGACAAGTCTAGAATACTCCAATAATGACAGGTTTAGAAGATACTATTAATGATAATTTTAATGTTTACTAATAATGATGATTTTCGATTTTACCAGGACTGACAATTTTAGATCATCAAGTGAAAAGGTACTATCAATGATAACTTTAATATGTCTGATAATGACAAGAGCATACTATTAATTACAACTTTAATGACAAGTGTAGAATGTACTACTAACGACAAGTTTATAAGGTACTATTAATGATAACTTTAATGTGTACTATAATAGCAATTTTAGTATATACTAATGATAATTTTAATATGGGTTGATAAAGGCAAGTTTAGAATATTTTAATAATGTGTTTAGAATATACTAACGATAATAAGTTTAGAATATAATATTAATAATGACAAGTTTAGAATATACTAATTTATAATACACTAATTGTGATACGTTTAGGATATACTAATAACGACAGTTTCAGAATATACTAAAATAAGTTTACAAGGTACTGCTAAGGATAATTTTGATATTTACTAATAACGATATACTAATAATCACAAATTTATAAGGTGCTATTTAAATTTAATGTGCACGAATAATGACAATTTAGAATATACTAATAATGAAAAGTTTAGAAGGCACTATTAATGATAATTTTAATGTAGACTAATTTTAATTTAGACTAATACTCACAAGTCTAGAATATTGTAATAACCGCAAATTTAGAAAGTTAAAATGATAACGTTAATGTGTAGTAATGACATGCTTGAAATATATTGATAATGCAAAATTAAAGTTGCAATTAATGATAACTGTAATGTGTCCTAACAATGATAAGTTTTGAATATACTAACAATAACATGTGTGCTAATACTCACAAGTTTAGAATATACAAATAATGAAAAGTTTAGAAAAATGACAACTTTGGAACATATTGGTTGTGATAAGCTTAGGTCCTAATAATGATAACTTTAATGTGTACTAGTAATGACTATTAATGATAATTTTAATGTGGACTTATATTCACAAGTCTAGAATATTGAAATAACCGCAAGTTTAGAAAAATTACAGCTTTGGAACATACATGTGTACTAATACTCACAAGTTTAGAATATACAAATAATGGCAAGTGTATTAATAATGACAAGTGTAGAATATACGAATAATGTCATGTTTAGAATACACTAATAATGACAAGATTAATATATGCTAATAATTTAAGGTTTTTGATATTCTAATAATGACAGGTTTAGAAAGTACTAAGAATGGACAAGTTTTGAATATTAATGAATTTTAATTTGTATATTAATGAATTTAATTTGAATATCAATAAAAACTTTATTGTATACGTTTAGAAGGTACTGTTACTGATAACTTTAATATGTACTGATAATGACAACTTTAGACATTTATGTGTACTAATAATGATTTTTTATATGCTATTAATGACTAATTTAGAAGGTTGTATTAATTAACTTATAATGACAAGTTCAAAAAGTTCTATTAGTTAATTTCAATATGTACTAATAATGAGAAGTTTAGAATGTACAATTAATAACTTAAATGCGTACTCATAATGACAAATTTAGAACATACCTACAATATTTTAGAAGGTTCTTTTAATGATAACTTTAATGTGTGTTATTAATGACAAGCTGAGAATATACTAATAATGTCAAGTTTATAATATACTACCGATGCTAAATTTAGAAGGCAGTATTAACGATAACTTTAATGTGTTAGCATTGGATAAAAATGACAATTTTATAATATGATAGCAATGACAAGATTACAAGTTACGATTAATAATAACTTTAACATGTATTGATAATGACAAAAATGGAATATCTAATCATGAAAATTTTTGAATACTGTAATAATGACAAGTTCAGAAGCTTCTAATAATGAAAATTTGAGAATTAATGTGTACTAATAATGAAAAGTTAAGTATACACTAAGGATGATAAATTTAGAATGTGTTATACTAAAAATCACAAGTTTAGAATTTACTAGAAATGACAAGTTTAGAATATACTAATAATAACAAGTTTATAGGGTATTACTAATGATAACTTTATTAGTTTTGAATGTACTAATAATGACAACTAATGTTAATGATTTTATAAATGTGTACTTACTAAAATAAAGTTTTGAATATAATAATAATAACATGTTTCTAAGGTTCTTTTAATGATAAAATTAATATGTACTATTAATGATAACTTTAATGTGTACTAATAATGACAAATTACTATTAATGATAACATTAGTAATGAAAAGTTTATATTATCCTAATAGTACAACTAATGAGAGGTTTAGAATACTAAAATGTCAAGCTTACAAACTATTAATGATATTTTTGACGAAATAGTTAAAAAATTATATCAGATAAATATTAACTTTTAATTGTTGCATACTAATATTGACAAGTTTAGAAGGTTCTATTAAATAAAATTGTGTACTAATAATGACACTTTCAGAATATACAAATAACGATAATTTTGGAAGGTATTAGACGCTATTACATTAATGTATACTAAAAATGACAAGCTATGATACACTAATAATGACAACATGAAAATGTTCTAATAATTAAATGTTTAGAAGGTAAACTGAGAATGAAAAGTCTAAATTATCCTAATAATGACATATATAGAATGAAAAGTCTAAATTATCCTAATAATGACATATATAGATATATAGACATATAAAAGTTTAGATTAATGACACATATAGAAGGTACTATTAAAATAACTTTAATGTGACTAATAATGACAAGTTTAAAATATACTACAGTATAATAACAACTTTAATGTGTGCTATGTTTAGAATATACTAATGAAGATGAGTTTAGTAGGCAATAATTATGATAACTTAAATAAAATGAGTATACGAACGAATATAGTAATAATGGCAAGTTTATAATATACTAATAATGACAAATTTAGAAGGGACTATTAATGCTAAATCTAATGTGTTCTAAAAATGACGAGCTTTACATAGGTTCAGAAGGCATTGTTAATGAGTGCTAATAATGAGAATTTTAGAAGATACCAATAATGATAACAAAAACATTAATTTGTATTATTAATGAAAAGTTTATAATATAATGATAATGGCAACTTTTTAATAATGAAAGCTTCCTATCTACTAATTATGATAAGTTTAGAATATGTAAGTAGTAACAGGTTTAGAAGGAACTATTACTGATAGCTATATGGTATTCTAAAAATGACAAGTTTAATATACTAATAATGAAAACTTTCATGGGTAATAATTATGAAAAGTTTAGAATATACTAACAATGGCAAGTACTGATTATATTAATAATGAGAAGTTTAGAATACAGTATTGATGATAACTTTAGTGTCTACATGTTTAGAATATACTAATAATGACAAGCTTACAAGGTACCATTAAGGAAAATTTTAATGTATCCTAATAATGGTAAATTTAGAAGGTACTATTGATATTAACTTTAATGTGTATTGATAATTTAGAATATACTCACAATTATAAGTTTAGTAGGTGCTATCAGATACAACTTTAATTTGAACTAATGAGGACAAGTTTAGAATATACTAATAATGCAAATTTAGACCGTTTTATGAATAGACAATGCCATGATTAGAAGTTACTATTAATGCTGACTTTAATGTGCACTAATAACATATTTAGAATATACTAATAATGACAAGTTAAGGTACGATCAATAACTTTAATGTACTAATAAGGAAAAGTTTAGAATATACTAAGAATGGCTGGCTTAGACGGATCTATTAATGGTATATTTAATTTGTACTGATAATCACAAATTTAAAATATAGTATTGATGACAAGGTTAGAATATTTTAAGAACGATATTTTTTGTGATATAATAAGATGAGGTTTATAATATCCAAATAATGACAAGTTAGGAAGGTATTTTTAATGATAACTTTAATGTGTACTAATAATGACAAGTTTAGAATATACTAATAATGACAAATTTAGAATATACTATTAATGATTACTTAAATGTGTAAGTTTATAATATACTAATGATGTCAAGTTAAGAAAGTAATAACGTTAATGTGTAGTAATAACGACAAGTTTGAAATATACTAATAATGATATTTAGAAGTTAAGAAGGGAATAACGTTTATGTGTAGTAATAACGAAAAGTTTATAATATACTAATAATGATGTTTAGAAGGTACTGTTAACTGTTAGTAACTAATAATGACAAGAGCTATCCGATATAACTTTAATTTGAACTAATAAGGACAAGTTTAGAACATAATAATAATGCCATGTTTAGACTTTAATGTGCACTAATAATATGTTTAGAAAATACTAATAATGACAAGTTTAGAAGGTACAATCAATTAAAACCTTGATGAACAAGGAGAAGTTTAGAATATACTAAGAATGACAGGCTTAGACGTATTTAATAATGAAATATTTAATTTGTACAAATAATCACAAATTTAAAATATACTCTTGATGACAAGGTTAAAATATTTTAAGAACGATAATTTTAATGAATTCTAATAAAAAAAAAGTTTATAATAGCCAAATAATGAAAAGCTAGGATGACACCTTAAATGATACTAATAATGAAAAGTTTAGAAGGTATTTCTAATGATAACTTTAATGTGTACTAATAATGACAAGTTTAGAATATACAGATAATAACAAATTTGGCATATACTATTGATGATTACTTTAATGTGTACTAATAAGGCAAGTGTATATACTAATGATGTCAAGTTAAGAAGGTAATATTGATGTGTACTAACAATGACAAGTTTAGAATATACTAATAAGGCAAGTTTATATACTAATGATGTCAAGTTAAGAAGATAATATTGATGTGTACTAACAATGAGAAGTTTAGAATATACTAATAATGATGTTTAGAATGTACTAATAACGTGTACTAATAATACAAGAAAATACAAATAATGACAAGTTTGGAAGATACTACTAATAATAGTTTTAATATGTATTAATAATGACGTTTGTAATATAATAATAATGAAAAGCTTAGGTATTCTAAGCATTTCTTTATTATTATATTACAAACTTGTCATTATTGTTAGTAGTATCTTCTAAACTTGTCATTATTTGTATTTTCTAGTAATACACTAACACTGACAAGTTTGGAAGGTTGATTGATAAGTTTAATGTGTACTAATAATGAAAAGTTTATAATATACTAACAATAACAAATTAAAAAGGTGCTATTAATTTTAAGGTGTCCTAATAATGACAAAATAATAAGGGCATGTATAGAGGATATATATATTTACAATTAAAAGTTTAGAATGTACTAAGATTGACAAGTTTAAAAGATACCTTAAATGATACTAATAATGAAAAAATTAGAAGGTATTTTTAATGATAACTTTAATGTGTACTAATAATGACAAGTTTAGATACAGATAATAACTAATTTAGAATATACTATTGATGATTACTTTAATGTGTACTAATAAGGCAAGTTTATATACTAATGATATCAAGTTAAGAAGTTAATGTGTACTAACAATGACAAGTTTTGAATATACTAATAATGATGTTTAGATTGTACTATTAACGTGTACTAATAATACTATAATATACAAATAATGACAAGTTTAGAAGATACTACTAATAATAGTTTTAATATGTGTACTAATAATGAAAAGTTTATAATATACTAACAATAACAAATTAAGAAGGTGCTATTAACTTTAAGGTGTCCTAATAATGACAAAATGGCATGTGTATTTACAATTAAAAGTAGAGAATGTACTAAGATTGACAAGTTTAGAAGATACTCTTAAAGATAACTTTAATGTGTAGAAATAATGCCAAGTGTGGAATATACTAATAATGATAAGTAGGATAGCAGGTTCTATTAACTTTATTTTGTACTTATAATGACGAACTTAGCATATAAGTTGACAAGGTACCATTAATGATAACTATAAGGTGTACTACCTAAAAAGTGTCAATAATATAATTCAATTCTAAACTTGTCATTACTAGAACATATTAAAGTTACCATTGATAATTCCTTTTCAACTTGTCATTATTAGTATAATTCAAACATTAATTAGTAATCATAATTAGTGTATTCTAAACCTGTTATTGTTAGTCATTATTCAAAAACTCTAAACTTTTCATTATTAGTATACATGAAAGATTCGATTAATTGTACCTTTTAAATATGACATTATGACACATTAAACCTGTTATTCTTAGTATATTTTAAACTTTCTTTAATAATACATATGTACATTAAAGTCATTATTACTATTATATTGCAATCTTGACATTATTACAACACAATAAAGTTATTAAACGTACCGATTATTACCAAATTCTAAATTTGTCATTATTTGTGCAAATAAAATTTATCATTAATCGCACACTTCTTATTATTAGTATATTCTAAACTTGTCATCATTAGTATCTTCTAAACCTCTCATTATTAGAATATTTTAAACTTGTAATTATCAGTATATTCTAAACTCGTCATTATTAGTTATTTCAATAGTATCTTCTAAACCTGTCATCATTAGAATGTTCTAAACTTGTCATTTTACATCAAAGATATTATTTTTAAACTTGTCATCATAAGGGGGGTAGCCATCCCATCCCTGAATACACTCCACACCCCTCCACCCTCCCTCATGACCTCCTGAATGACGGGTCATCCCTGCACCTTGTCCACTGCCTTAGGTCAAAAGCAGTGTCGCAATACACAGCACATTCACAGCAAGGCCGCTTCATTAAATTGGCGACCCCCCCTCTCCGTCCCCCCATTGCATAAAATGAGAGGACGGGGAGAAATCCCTTCGGGCTGCGTCAAATTTTGCTCACACATACTACCTCACCCCCCATCCACCCGCCCATTCCACCTCATGCTATCCCAACATCATCCATATACAACCATTCTCCATTCACCCCTGTCTTCTGTCCTCTCCCGTCCTTCCTCAAAGTCCCCTTCACCCCATCCATCCACCTCATCCTAGGACGTCCCCTCATGTTCACATCTTTTACTAGTCTTTCTTCACTCATTCTTTCCATGTGTCCAAACCATCCTAACATTCTTTCATCAATCCTATCTCCCAGCTCCCTTTCCACCCCCGTTTTCCTCCTCACCTCCTCATTTCTCACTCTATCTAGCCTAGTAACCCCCATCATACTCAGACACCTCATCTCAAACACATTCAAACTCCTTCTCTCTTCTTCTCTTGTGTTCCATGTTTCTGCCCCATACAGTGCTGTTGGCACAATCACTCCTTCACTCAATCAATCACTCCTTCACTCAATCACTCCTCTTAGCATCCATTCCCAAATGTCTATTCCTCATTACACTCTTTAATCCACCAAGGCATTTACTCGCTTCTCTCAATCTACATTCTACCTCCACCTTTACTCCACCTCTCCCTTCCACATTTGCACCCAAGTATCTAAAACTATCCACTTCCTCCAGTCGCTCTCCCTTAGTGCTCACTTCCAGTCTACAGCCACTTTCACCCCTTGTACATCTCATCACCTTACTTTTACCCACATTTATCTTTAGCTTTCTTCTATCACATACTCTCCCAAACTCTGCCACCAACTTCCTCAATCCCTCCTCCGATCCTGCCACAAGCACAGTCTGGTCCGCAAACAACAACCTCCCACTTTTCTCCATTTTCTTTGACCATCTCCAATCCCTTGCCCACTACCCTTGCATTTACCTCTCGCACCACCCCATCCATGTATAAGTTGAACAGCCAGGGTAACATAACGCATCCTTGACGAAGTCCCACCTTTACTTCAAACCACTCACTCTCTCCATTTCCAATCCTGACACAAGCTCTACTATTCTCATAAAAACTCTTGACAGCTCCTAGAAGCTTTCCTCCTATCCCGTATATCTCCATAACCTCCCACAGTGCCTTTCTGTCTACCCTACCATAAGCCTTTTCCAGATCCATAAAAGCCCAAAAAACATCCTTCCCCTTTCCTATAGCTTTCTCACATATCTGTCTTACCACAAAGATCTGATCTACACAACCTCTACCTGTCCTAAATCCACACTGTTCCTCACCAATTACTCCTTCTGTTCCTCTCATAATCCTCTCAACCAAGATCCTCCCATAAGCCTTCCCAACTACACTCAACAAGCTAATCCCTCTGAAACTACTACATTCACACTTGTCCCCTTTTCCCTTGTAAAGAGGAACTATACAGGCACTCCTCCAGTCCTCCGGCACTCTACCCTCTCTCCAACAAACATTAAATAACCTCACCAACCAGTCCACCATCACTGTACCTCCCTTTTTCAGACATTCCGCCGCATGGCATCCAAGCAGACCAGGTGCCTTACCTGCTTTCATCAACTGCCTTCACCTCATCCTTCCTTATTTCTCCTCCATTCTCCTCATTCATCACTCATTTTCTTCGCACTTCCCACTGCAGCAATCTTTCCTTCCCTATCCTCCTTCACATTAAGCAACTCCCGAAAATATTCTGCCCATCTTCCCCTTACTGCCTTCTCTTCCATTATCATCTCTCCATCTGCACCTTTTACCTTTTCTTCTCTATTTGATTCGCCTCCTCTTCCTCTCTTAATTTCTTTCCAAAACATCTTTTTATTACTTTCAAAATTTTAGGTCATACTCATACCCCATTTCACATCTGCTCTCCTCTTTTGCTTTACTTCTCTTTTCTTTTCTTTGTACCTCTCATATGACTCCCTCGTCCTATTTTGTAACCAATCTGTGAAAGCTCGCTTCTTCTCTTCTACACATTAAATTTATCATTAATAGTGCTTTCTAAACTTCAGTATATTCTAAACATGTCTTCATTGGTATATTCTAAACCTGTCATCATTAGTAGGTGCTAAACTTGTCATTAATACTTCATATTAAATATATCAATATTAGGACGTTCTAAAAGTATCGTTATTAGTATATTCTAAACTTGGCAATATTAGCATATATTAAAGATGTCATTAAACCTTGTCATTGTTATTATCGTTTAAACTAGTATATTCTAAACATGCTAA
>NC_134816.1:2728681-2816181 GCF_046742065.1 Oratosquilla oratoria | reverse complement strand
AGTAATAATTACATGTTTGAATGATATTGATAAGTTTAGAAAATACTAATAATAGCAAAATTAGAAGTTGCTATTAATGATAACTATAGTACGTACTAATAATGATTAGTTTTGAATAAACTAACAACGTCATGTTTAGAAGACTAATACCAACAATGACAAGTTTAGAATAAAATAAACTTTGGAATATATTAGCTTAGAATATACTAATAGTGATAAGTATACAAGGTCCTAATAATGATAACTCTAATGTGTACAAATAATGACAAGTTTGGAATACCAAAGAAGACATGTTTAGTATATACAAGAACAATGACAAATTTAAAAAATATTGTTAATGATAAGTTTAATGTGTACTAATAATGACAAGTGTAGAATATACTAATAATGACAAATTTAGAATATGCTAACAATGGCAAGTTTAGAATACAATAATAAATACATAGTTAGAAGGTATAAATTTAATGTGCACTCGCTATTATTAATAGCGAGTTTAGAATATACTAAGAATGACAAATTTAGAATAATGATATGTTTAGGATATACTAATGAATAAGCTTAGACGATAATATTTATGATAACTTCACTGTGTACAAGTTTTATTAATAATGACAAGTTTAGAAATTACTATTAATGACAACTTTAGAAGGTACTATATATTATAACTTTAATTTGTACTAATAATGACAAGTTTAGAACATACTAACAATGACAAAGTAAAATGTACTATAAATGAAAACTTCTATGTCTTCTAATGATTAATCTTTGGGCTATACTAATAATGACAAGGTACTGTTGATGATCATTTTAATGTGTACCAATAACGACAAGCTTAGAATATATGAACATTGACATCGCTAGAAAATATTGATGATATCTTTAATGTGCACTAATAATAACATTTATAATATACTATTAATGATAACTAACGTGTACTAATAAAGAGAAGCTTTTGATGATAATTTAAATATGTATTAACAATAACAAGTTTATAATATACAAAAATTGACAAGTGTAGAGGGTACTATTGATAATAAATTGAATGTGTACTAAAATGACAAATTTAGAAAGATACTATTAATGATAACTTTAATGTGTAGTTACAAAAACAAGTTTATAAGGTATTATTAATGATAACTTTAATAATGGAATAATAGAATATACTAATAAAAAGTTAAGAAAACTTTAGAAGATAAGTTTAAAATATACTGATAATGACAATTTTAATAAAATAATACCGACGATTTTAAAAGGTGCTAATAAGTGCTAATGTTTAGAATACACTAACATAGCATTTTTGTAATAAACAGGTAAAGATAAGTTCAGAAGTTACCTTAATGACAACTTTTAGAAGGTACTATTAATGATAAGCTTAATGTGTACCAATATAAAAAAAATACAATATACTAATAAGGATAAGTTTAGCAGGTACTATAACTGATAACGTTAATTTGTACTAATTACGACAAGCTTAGAATATACTAATAATGACAAGTTTAGAAGGTACTATTAATGATAACTTTGATGTCTATTAATAGTGATAAGTTGAGTATATACTATTAATGAGTTTAGAATATAATAATAATGACAAGTTTAGATAAATTTCATGTGAAATGATGATGAAAAAATTAGAATTTGACAAGTTTAAATGTTAATGAAAAATTTAATCCATAATAAAAATGGGAAGATTAGAAAAAAACATATAGCGTTTAGCAGATACTATTAGTAAAATCTTTAGTTTCAATTGGTATATTTGAACATGGCTTTGTGACTTTTCCCAAATAATTGAAAGTTATGTTCTAGGTTCAGTAATTTTCAAAAATAAATCATAATAGTCTGCAATTTGATAGTTACACTATTCCTGCACAGCTGGGGTCAAAATGACCATCTCAATGTAACGTTAATTTGAATCTGCACAAATCACCCTCTTTATTACAGTTATAAAATGAAATATATACTATTTTACAGGCATTTTACAGTGAATATAATATGTAAAAGTGAAAACTTTTAATTTATAGCTGAGAAAATTCTTCATTTAGAAAGAACTGTCAGATAGTGTCAAACACGCAGCAAATATGAACAAGTTAAAACAAGTTTTCACACAACGCTGTCATAGAAATTACACCATCAGTTGAGCACGGGTGCTGGTTACAGGAACTTGTTACACTCTCTGCAATGGCTCGTAGGAAATCACTGAGTAATGAACGTATTTCAGAAATACTTCTCCAAAGCGATGTACAGTAAATGAAGATACAGATGACATAAGTGACGAAGAGTTTATACCTCAAGTTGGCGATGGCTCTAGTGATTGTTCTGATGCTGACGAGGATATTTCTGAAGATGTAACAGCATCAAGTGTTGCTGTCGACACTAGATACCTACAGTCTCCTTCTGGCGATCGTTGGTTCTTCAATGAGCCTTCCTCACAAGGTAGAATGAAGAGTTTGAACATATTGACTTCACAATCCGGTGTTACAGCATACGCAACAAATCGAATAACAGAAGACCCATGTACTGCATTTGATTTACTTTTTGACAGAGATATGATGGGGACCATTCTGGTGGAAACTAATAACAAGGGCAGCGGATTTGTCAAGATTGTAAGGCAAATATGGAGCCCCGAATTTGTCCCTCCAATATTTTCAAAGACAATGTCAGTGAAAAGATTCGAGGACATACGACGAGCGTTGCGATTTGACGATTCTACAACTCGTAATAGCAGGTTAGCAATAGACAAACTCGCCAGAACTCACAGCGTTGCTACGTACATACTGAATCTGTTACTGTTGACGAGCAGCTCTATCCGTACAGGGGACGTTGTAGGTTCATACAATACATGCCTTCAAAGCCTGCAAGTATGGATTGAAATTTTGGTTACTCGCAGATGCAAAAAGCTACTATGTAAATGTACACTGGCAAAAATGAGTGAGAACTGAAGAATTAGGAATACTCTCTTTTACCCGTCACTTGTATAGTTCTGGGAAAAATGTGACGTGTGACAACTTTTTTACCAGCCTGAAGTTGGCACGCGAACTTGCACAGAAGCAAATGTCGTTAGTTGGAACTATTCGCAACAACAAAAGAGATGTTCCTAAAGAAATACGTGAAGTAAAACAGAAAAAAATTCACGAAAGTGTTTTTGCATATTCAGAAGATGGAATACAGATACAGTCGTACCTCGGTACTCGACCGCCTCTATACTCGACCAAATCGGTGCTCGACCAAAAAATTCGAGTAGAAAATGCATCGGACCTCGAACAGATTTTCGGTACTCGACTAGCTCGAACAGCGGGTAAGCGTCAGTTCGACTCAGACCGCCAGCGGAGTAAGACGTACGCAGTTTGTTCGAGTATTTCTTCCCAGATTTAAACTTTTTCGTGTTGCTCTAGCCCTTAATAATGGGTCCAAAGAAAGACAGTGATAAGGGGAAGGCAAAGAGGAAAACAGTGAGGACCACTATTGAACTGAAGAAGGAAATTATAGCAAAATATGAAAGTGGTGTACGAGTGTCCGACCTCGCGTCGCAGTACGAAATGGCAAAGTCAACCATTTCCACTATCTTGAAGCATAAGGAAGTGTTAAAGAAAGCTGATGTTGCAATGGGAGTGACAGCAATTAGTAAGCAAAGGCCTCAGATAATGGAAGAAATGGAGAAGTTGATTCTTATCTTCACCAAGGAAAAGATGTTGGCAGGGGACAGCATTAGTGAAGCTCTCATCTGCGAAAAAGCTCTTCAAATTTACGAAGATCTATTGAAAACTACTGGAGGTGAAAGTGCTAGTTCATTTACTTTCAAGGCAAGCAGGGGATGGTTTGAAAAATTTAGACATAGAACGGGAATTCATAGAGTTACCAGGCATGGGGAGGCAGCCAGTTCGGACAAAGCAGCGGCTGAGAAATATGTTACAGAATTCAGCGAGACCATCAAGACTGAAGAGTATGTTCCTGAACAAGTGTTTAACTGTGACGAGACCGGCCTGTTTTGGAAGAAATTGCCGGCCAATACGTACATCACAAAGGAGGAGACAAAAATGCCTGGTCACAAGCCTATGAAGGACAGGCTAACGCTGTTATTGTGTGCCAATGCTAGTGGAGACTGTAAGATCAAGCCCTTATTAGTGTATCATTCAGACAATCCCCGTGTATTCAAGAGAAATAACATCATAAAAACTAAGTTACCAGTTATGTGGCGAGCTAACACTAAGTCGTGGGTCACAAGACAATTTTTTACTGAATGGATCCATGAAGTGTTTGCTCCCCAAGTTAAGGCATACCTCATAGAAAAGAAGTTGCCATTAAAATGCCTTTTAGTGATGGACAATGCCCCTGCACACCCTCCAGGTCTAGAGGATGACTTAACAGATGAATACAGTTTCATCAAGGTGAAGTTCTTGCCCCCCAATATTACTCCCTTACTCCAGCCTATGGACCAACAGGTAATTGCTAACTTTAAAAAACTGTACACCAAGGCCCTCTTCCGAAAGTGTTTTGATGTGACATGTGATACCCAGTTGACCCTTAGAGAATTTTGGAAGGATCACTTTAATATCCTCAATTGTGTTAACATAATAGACCAAGCTTGGGGTAACGTCACTTATAGGACATTAAACTCTGCATGGCGAAAACTTTGGCCTGAGTGTGTACCTGAGAGGGACTTCGAGGGTTTCCAGTATGAGGCTGGTCCAAGCACTGCTGCTGTTATTCCTGCTGGTACATGTACTACTGAAGAAAATGCTGTCATGGAGGACATTCTTTCCATGGGAAGAAGTATGGGCATTGAGGTCAACAGGGAGGACATCGATGAGCTTGTGGAAGGCCACTCTTCTGAGTTGACCACAGAAGAGTTATTGTACCTGCAACAACAGCAGCAGCAAGATTTGGTTCAGGAGCAGGAATCCTCAGAAGATGAGGATGTAAGAGAGGAGGCTTCCAGTGCAGTGATCAATGACATGTGTGCTAAGTGGGGTGAGTTGCAGGCGTTTGTTGAAAAATACCATCCTGATACAGCAGTCAGTAACCGTGCTGTGATAATTTTCAATGACACTGTTATGGCGCACTTCCGAAAAATAGTGCAGAAAAGGCAGAAGCAACTGACAATGGACAGGTTCCTTCTTAAAGAAAAGAGGAAGGCTACTGCCCAGCCAGATTCACCTCCACGGAAGAGAGAGAGAAGGGAGAAAACCCCTGAAGGCGCGTTACCTAGCGTCATCATGGAAGGGGATTCCCCTTCCAAGGAGTAACCCTCCCTCCCGTCCTCTCCACATCCATTCCTGTATGCCATCAACCACTCTCCAAAACGTAAGTAAATTATACAAAATGGTTTATAATGCTTTATTTATCTTTATCATGTACTGCTTGTGCACATTTACATCTTCATTGTTGTTTAGATACACGTTCTTATAATATTTTAGGTATTTTTCTTAATGGTAAGAACGGATTAAAATACTTTCCATTATTTCTTATGGGAAAATTGGTTTCGGTGTTCGAACAAATCGGTGCTCGACCACCACTTCAGAACGGATTATGGTCGAGTACCGAGGTACGACTGTAGTTTCTTACAAAGCAAAAAAGAGCAAGA
Organism: Oratosquilla oratoria; assembly: GCF_046742065.1. Lineage (NCBI taxonomy): Eukaryota > Metazoa > Arthropoda > Malacostraca > Stomatopoda > Squillidae > Oratosquilla > Oratosquilla oratoria. Next base: position 2,810,603 of record NC_134816.1, on the reverse strand, counting down.
ATGTTGTACTCCTATCAAGTCCGCATACATCAAACAAATTGGATGAATCCAACAAGAGAAAACCAGAAATATACGAGCAAAAGGTGGCATGTCCCTGTTTGGTGTGATATTATTGATTTGACTTGTTACAACGCTTATGTTTTGTACTGTGGTGTATTTCCTATCATAAAAATCAAAGCCACAGGAGAAGGTTGTTTTTGTCCGACCTTGGTATTGCATTGAGTCGAAGTTATAGAGAAAAGAGATCTTCGGCCACGTCTTCATGCTTCTCATAGAATCAGAAAGCAACATCTAGCCAGAGTAGATGATGATAACTTTAATGTGTACTAGTAATAACAAATTTAGAATATACTAATAATTACAAGTTTATAAGGTACTATTGCATGATAAGTTTAATGTGCACTAATAATGACAAATTTAGAATATACAAATGATGTCAAGTATTATTAATAATAGCTTTAGTATGTACTAATAATGACAATTTTACAATATATGTATAATGCAAGATACAGTTGATAACTTTTATGTGTACTAATAATGGAAAGACTAGAATATACCAATAATGACTTTAATATGTACTAATCATGAAAAAATTAAAATATACTAAAAATGATATCCTAATAATATTAAGTTTAGGAGGTACATTAATAATGCATTTAACTTTGACAATTTTAGAAGGCATTGTTAAAGTGTATACTAATAATGAGAGGTTTAGAAGGTACAGGTATGTGTACTAATAATGGAAAGATTAGAATATACCAATAATTAAAAGTTTAAAAGTTACTGTTCAAGATAACTTAAATTTGTACTAATAATAAGCAAGTTTACAATATACTAATAGAGACAAGTTTAGAAGATAAATGATAAACTCAATATATACTAATAGTAAAACACTAATAATAAAAAGTTTAGAATATGGTAATAATAACAAGTATAAAAGGCACTATTAATGATAACTTTCATGTCTGACAAGTTTAGAATATAGTAATAGTGAGAAGTTTTATTGATAATTTCATAATGCACTAATAATGAAAAGTTTGGAAGATGTTATTAATGATAACGTTAATCTGTACTAATAAATAAAAAACAATAGAATGTACTTTTAATAATAACTTTAATGTGTACTAGTAATAGTAACCTTAAAGTGAACTAATAATGACATATTTAGAGTATACTAAAGTTTGGAATATACAAATAAAGACCGGGTAGGTACCATTAATGGCAACTTTAATGTATACCAATAATAAGATGCTTAGAATATACTAAAAATGACAGTTTTAGAAGGAACTATTAATGATAACCTTAAAGTTTAGTAATAATAACAAACTTTGAAGAATCTAGTATTGATAAGTTTAAAAGATCCTATTAATGATAACTTAAATGTGTACTACTAATGACACGTAATATTGAGAAGTTTAGAAGGTACTATTAATGAAAACTTTAATGTGTACTAATATTGAAAGTTTATAATATACTAATAAAGACAAGTTTAAAATATACTAATAATAACAAGTTCAGAAGTCACTATAACTGTTAACAATAATGTGTACTAATATAGAAATAATGATAAGTTTAGAAGGTACTATTAATGCTAACGTTAATATGTACTAATATAGACAAGTTTTAAATATATATATATATATATATATATATAATATATATATATATATATATATATATATATATATATATATATATAAAGAAAGTTAAAAAGGTACTATTTGTAGTAATAATGAAAAATATATTATACTAACACAGACAAATTTAGAATATAAAAATAAGAAAAAGATTAAAAGATATTTGTAAAGATAACATTAATGTGTACTAATGATAATAATTTTAGAATATACTAATAATAAAGAATGTGAATATGCAATTAATATCTTTATTGTGTGCTAATAATAAATATAGAATATACTAATAACGACAAGTTGAAAAAGAAGTTTAAAAGCTACTATTAATGATGACTAATTTGTACTAATAATGACACGTTTAGAATACACTAATAATGAAAGGCTTAAAATATATTAATAATGACAAGTTTAGAAGGTATTGTTAATTTTAGAGCATACTAATAATAAAAGTTTAGAATATGGTAACAGTGACAAGTTTTTAACGTACTATAAATAATAACTTTAATGTGTACTAATATTGACAAGTTTAGAATATACTAATAATTACAAGTTTAGAGGGGACTGTTAATGATAAGTTTAGAAGGTACTATTACTGACTTTAATGTGTACTAATGATAATAATGCCATTATGTTATGTTATCATTAATGCCATACTAATAAAACAAGATTAGAAGTTACTGATAATGATAAATTTAATGTGTACTAATAATGACAAGATTAGAAGATGCTATTAATGGTAAACTTTAATGTTTACTAATAATGACGAGTTATGTACTAGTTTAAAATATAATAATAATGACAAAGATAGAATAATGATAAATTTAGAATGTACTTATATTGCAAAGTTCAAAATGTACTAGTAATGATAAGTTTAGAACGTCCTATCAATGATAAATTTAATGTGAGCTAATAATGACATGTTTAGAATATACTGATATTAATATGTTTAGAATATACCAATAATGAGAAATTTAGAAAGTACTATAAATGATAAATAATAATGACAAGTTTAAAGATACTATTAATGATAAGTTTAGAATATACTAATAATGACAAGTCTAGAATACTCCAATAATGACAGGTTTAGAAGATACTATTAATGATAATTTTAATGTTTACTAATAATGATGATTTTAGATTTTACCAGGACTGACAAGTTTAGAATATCAATTGGTATACTAATAATGACAAGTCTAGAATACTCCAATAATGACAGGTTTAGAAGATACTATTAATGATAATTTTAATGTTTACTAATAATGATGATTTTCGATTTTACCAGGACTGACAAGTTTAGAATATCAATTGAAAAGGTACTATCAATGATAACTTTAATATGTTCTGATCATGACAAGTTTAGAATATACGATTAATGACAAATCAAGAGCATACTATTAATTATAACTTTAATGACAAGTGTAGAATGTACTACTAACGACAAGTTTATAAGGTACTATTAATGATAACTTTAATGTATACTATAATAACAATTTTAGTATATACTAATGATAATTTTAATATGGGTTGATAAAGACAAGTTTCGAACATACTAATCATAATAAGTTTTGATAAATCTTTTGATAATAACTTTAATGTGTGTCAACAATCACAAGTTCAGAATATACTAATAATGTGATTAGAATATACTAACGATAATAAGTTTAGAATATAATATCAATAATGACAATTTTAGAATACACTAATTGTGACACGTTTAGGATATACTAATAACGACAGTTTCAGAATATACTAAAATAAGTACTGCTAAGGATAATTTTGATATTTACTAATAACAATGGCAATAATAATAATAACATAATAATAATAACAATAACATAATGATAATAATAAACGCAAATTTATAAGGTGCTATTAAAATTAAATGTGCACAAATAATGACAATTTAGCATATACTAATAATGAGAAGTTTAGAAGGCACTATTAATGATAATTTTAATGTGGACTAATACTCACAAGTCTAGAATATTGTAATAACCGCAATTTTAGAAAGTTAAAATGATAACGTTAATGTGTAGTAATGACATGCTTGAAATATATTGATAATGCAAAATTAGAAGATGCAATTAATGATAACTGTAATGTGTACTAATAATGATAAGTTTTGAATATACTAACAATAACATGTGTGCTAATACTCACAAGTTTAGAACATCACTTAGCCCGTCCACGGGATGCTCCGACACGGTCAGCGGACGGGACGGGGCATATTGGCCGAAAGAAGTGGCTATCCCATTCCCTGCCAAAGTCCACCGCTAGTCGCTCAACATCACTTATCACGTCCGTAAGCTGCTTCACCACTGTCAGCGGCCGGGACGGAGCACGTCGGCCAAAAGAAGTGGGCAGAAAGGGCCGTTTGTTTTTCATTTAATAATATGGATGGATGGATGGATGCGGTCGCTGGGGTGGTGGGCATCTGGCCTCTCGGCCGAGACTACCCACCTCCTATACTATATACGCTAGATGCCAGAGTTGCAGAAGTCGGGTCCCGGCCAACGTCGACTGCCAGTCGCCGAACATCACTTAACCCGTCCGCGAGGTGCTTGACCACGGTCAGTGGCAGTGACGGGGCACGACAGCCGAAAGAAGTGACCACCCTGGTGGCCCAACATCACTTAGCCTGTCCGCGGGGTAGTCAGTCACGGTCAACGGCCAAGACGGTCACCCTGTATACTACCTAGCTCGGTCTGTGGCTAGGCCAGGGTGCGTGCGCTTAGTCCAAAGATATTAAGATTCACCAAGTGTGCCGGACAAAGGGCCGTTTGCTTTTGATCTAATAAAAGAGCTCTACCCCCTGAGGTCGGAGCTTGTGTGCATGTATTAGTTGCAGAATTACCAGTTATTCAGGTGGGTGGATATGTTCCAATGAACCACAACTGATTTAATAAGCCATTCGAGGTTTCGCCTTCGATCGGTTTATACTTAGACATGCATGGCTTAATCTTTGAGACAAGCATATGACTACTGGCAGGATTAACCAGGTAGCTTGGCGTTGACGCTAGATAGGTAGCTACCTATGTGTGTAGGTGAACCGTCGGGTAGATGGATGGCTGGATGGATGGATCGAATCGCTAAGGGTGGGGCCCATCCGGCTTCCCGGCCGAGATTACCCACCCCGTATACTATATACGCGAGATGTCAGAGTTGCGGATGTCGGGTCCCGGCCACCGTCGACCGCCAGTCGCCGAATATCACTTAGCCCGTCCGCGGGGTGCTCCGTCACGGTCAGCGGCCGGGACCGGGCATGTCAACCGAAAGAAGTGGCCACCCCATTCCAGGCCACCGTCCACCGCCAGTCGCCCAACATCACTTAGCCCGTCCGCGGAGTGGTCTGCCACGGTCAGCGGCCAGCACGGCCACCCTTTATACTACTCAGCCACAACTGATTTGATTAAAGCGCTCTTCCCGCAGAGGTCGGAGCTTGTGTGCATGTATTAGCTCTACAATTACCAAATATCCAGGTGGGTAGATATGATCCACTGAACCACAACTCGTGGTTTTGCCTTAGATCGGCCTGTACTTGGACATGCATGGCTTAATCTTTGAGACAAACATATGACTTCTGGCAGGATCAAATAGGTTGCTTGGCGTTGACGCTAGATAGCTAGCTAGCTATGGATGGATCGGATCGTTAGGGGTGGGGGTCATCCGGCCTCACGGCCGAGACTACCAACCCGTATACTATATACGCGAGATGCCAGAGTTGCGGATGTCGGGTCCCGGCCACCGTCGACCGACAGTCGCCGAACATCACTTAGCCCGTCCGCGGGGTGCTCCACCACGGTCAGCGGTCAGGATCGGGCACGTCAACCGAAAAAAGTGGCCACCCCATTCCAGGCCACCGTCCACCACCAGTCGCCCAACCCCACCTAGCCCGTCCGCGGGGTGCTCCGTCACGGTCAGCGGGACGGGGCATGTCGGCCGAAAGAGGTGGCCACCCCATTCCCGGCCAACATCCACCCCCAGTCGCCCAACATCACTTAGCCCGTCCGCGGAGTGGTCTGCCAGGATGGCCTGCCAGGATGGTCTGCCAGGAGAGCCACCCCTTATACTACTCAGTCACAACTGATTTACTTAAAGCGCTCTTCCCGGAGAAGTCGGAGCTTGTGTGCATGTATTAGCTGTAGAATGACCATTTATCCAGGTGGGTGGATAAGATCCAATGAACCACAACTGATTTAATGAACCATTCATGGTTTTGCCTTAGATCGGCCTGTACATGGCTTAACCTTAAAAAAAAAACATATGACTTCTAGCAGGACCAAACAGGTAGGTAGACCGTTTGGTGGATGGATGGATAGATCCGGTCGCTAGGTGTGAGGGGCATCCGGCCTCTCGGCCGAGACTTCCCACCCCGTATACCGTATACACGAGATGCCAGAGATGCGGATGTCGGGTCCCGGCCACCGTCGACCGCCAGTCGCCGAACATCACTTAGCCCGTCCACGGGATGCTACGCCACGGTCAGTGGACGGGACGGGGCATATCGGCCGAAAGAAGTGGCCACCCCAATCCAGGCCAACGCCCACCGACAGTCTCCCAACATCACTTAGCCCGTCCGCGGGGTGGTCTGCTACGGTCAGCGGCCACAACTGATTTAATGAACCATTCATGGTTTTGCCTTAGATCGGCCTGTACTTAAACATGCATGGCTTAATCTTTGAAACAAACATATGACTTCTGGCAGGATCAAACAGGTAGCTTGGGATTGACGCTAGATAGCTAGATAGCTATGGATGGATCGGATCGTTAGGGGTGGGGGCCATCCGGCCTCTCGGCCGAGACTACCCACCCCGTATACTATATACGCGAGATGCCAGAGTTTCGAATGTCGGGTCCCGGCCACCGTCGACTTCCAGTCACCGAACATCACTTAGCCCGTCCTCGAGGTGCTCCGCCACGGTCAGCGGTCAGGACCGGGCACGTCAACCGAAAAAAGTGGCCACCCCATTCCCGGCCACCGTCCACCGCCAGTCGCCCAACCCCACTTAGCCCGTCCGCGGGGTGCTCCGTCACGCCCAGCGGCTGGGACGGGACATGTCAGCCGAAAGAAGTGGCCACCCTATTCTCGGCCAACGTCCACCGCCAGTCGCCCAACATCACTTAGCCCGTCCGCGGAGTGGTCTGCCACGGTCACCGGCCAGGACGGCCACCCCTTATACTAATCAGCCACAACTGATTTAATTAAAGCGCTCTTCCCGCAGAGGTCGGAGCTTGTGTGCATGTATTAGGTCTACAATTACCAATTATCCAGGTGGGTGGATAAAATCCAATGAACCACAACTGATTTAATGAACCATTCGTGGTTTTGCCTTAGATCAGCCTGTACTTACACATTCATGGGTTAACCTTTGAGACAAACATATGACTTCTGGCAGGATCAAACAGGTAGCTTGGCGTTGACGCTAGCTAGCTAGCTAGCTATGTGTTTAGGTAAACCGTTTGGTGGATGGATGGATAGATCCGGTCGAGACTACCCACCCCGTATACAATATACGCTAGATGCCAGAGTTGCGGATGTCGGGTCCCGGCCACCGTCGACCGCCAGTCGCCCAACATCACTTAAAGCGTTCACGGGGTGCTCCGCCACGGTCAACATCCGGGACGTTGCACGTCGGCCGAAGGAAGTGGCCACCCCAATCCAGGCCACCGTCCACCGACAGCCGACCAAACTCACTATGCCCGTCCGCAGGGTGCTCCGCCATAGTCAGCGACAGGGATGTGGCACGTCGGCCGAAAGAAGTGGCCACTCCATGCCTGGTCAACGTCCACCGCCAGTCGCCCAACATCACTTAGCCCATCCGCGGGGTGGTCTGCCACGGTCAGCGGCCAGGACGGCCACCCTTTTTACTACTTAGCCTCAACTGATTTCATAAAAGCGTTCTTCCCACAGATGTCCGAGCTTGTGTGCATGTAATGAGCCACTCGAGGTGTCGCCTTAGATCGGCCTTTGAGACAAATATATGACTCCTGGCAGGATCAAACAGGTAGCCTGGCGTTGACGCTAGATAGCTAGATAGCTGTCTGTGTAGGTAGACCGTAGGGTGGATGGATGGATGGATGGATCCAGTCGCTAGGGGATGGGGGCATCCGGCCTCTCGGCCGAGACGCCAGAGTTGCGGATGTCGGGTCCCGGCCACCATTGACCGCCAGTCGCCGAACATCAATTAGCCCTTAAGCGGGGTTCTCCGCCACGGTCAGCGGTCGGGACGGTGCACGTCGGCCGAAAGAAGTGGCCACCCCATTGCTACCCACCGTCCACCACCTGTCTCCCAACATCACTTCGCCCGTCCGCGGGGTGGTCTGCCACGGTCAGTGGCTAGGATGGCCCATCCGCGGGGTGGTCTGCCACGGTCAGCGGCCAGGACGGCCACCCTTTTTACTACTTAGCCTCAACTGATTTCATAAAAGCGTTCTTCCCACAGATGTCCGAGCTTGTGTGCATGTAATGAGCCACTCGAGGTGTCGCCTTAGATCGGCCTTTGAGACAAATATATGACTCCTGGCAGGATCAAACAGGTAGCCTGGCGTTGACGCTAGATAGCTAGATAGCTGTCTGTGTAGGTAGACCGTAGGGTGGATGGATGGATGGATGGATCCAGTCGCTAGGGGATGGGGGCATCCGGCCTCTCGGCCGAGACGCCAGAGTTGCGGATGTCGGGTCCCGGCCACCTTCCACCGCCAGTCGCCCAACATCACTTAGCCCGTCCGCGAGGTGCTCCACCACAGTTAGCGGCCGGGACGGTGCACGTCGGCCGAAAGAAGTGGCCACCCCATTGCTACCCACCGTCCACCACCTGTCTCCCAACATCACTTCGCCCGTCCGCGGGGTGGTCTGCCACGGTCAGTGGCTAGGATGGCCACTTTGTATACTACTTAGCTCGATCTCCGGCCGGGGTGGGTCCGTGTTCTCAGCCCAAAGATATTCAGATTGACTTGGTGCGGTGGACAAAGGGCCGTTTGGTTTTGATCTAATAAAAGCGCTCTACATCCTGAGATCGGAGCTTATGTGCATGTATTAGCTCTAGAAATACCAGTTATCTAGGTGGGTGGATAAGATCCAATGAACCACAACTGATTTAATGAGCCATTCGAGGTTTCGCCTTAGATCGGCCTGTTCCTAGAAGGATCAAACAGGTAGCCTGGCGTTGACGCTAGATAGCTAGCTAGCTATCTGTGTAGGTAGACCGTAGGGTGGATGGATGGATGGATGGATCCAGTCGCTAGGGGTGGGGGCATCCGGCCTCTCGGCCGAGACTACCCACCCCGTATACGAGACGCCAGAGTTGCGGATGTCGGGTCCCGGCCACCATCGACCGACAGTCGCCGAACATCAATTAGCCCGTCAGCTGGGTGCTCCGCCACGGTCAGCGGTCAGGACGTCAAAGTTATCATCATCTGTACATTCTAATCTCTTTATTTATATATTAAAGACTTGTCATTATCAGTATATTATTATTATCAGTATCATTATTAGTACACATTAGAGTACTAGGTGGGTGGATAATATCTTTATTTATATATTAAAGACTTGTCATTATCAGTCTATTATTATTATCAGTATCATTATTAGTACACATTAGAGTACTAGGTGGGTGGATAATATCCAATGAAACACAACTGATTTAATGAGCCATTCGAGGTTTCGCCTTAGATCGGCCTGTACTTAGAAGGATCAAACAGGTAGCCTGGCGTTGACGCTAGATAGCTAGCTAGCTAGCTATCTATGTAGGTAGACCGTAGGGTGGATGGATGGATGGATGGATCCAGTCGCTAGGGACTACCCACCCCGTATACGAGACGCCAGAGTTGCGGATGTCGGGTCTCGGCCACCATCAATTAGCCCGTCAGCTGGGTGCTCCGCCACGGTCAGCGGTAAGGACGTCAAAGTTATCATCATTTCTACAATCTCTTTATTTATATATTCAAGACTTGTCATTATCAGTATATTATTATTATCAGTATCATTATTAGTACACATTAGAGTTATTAAAGTTATCATTAACAGTATCTTTAATCTGATCATTATTAGTATGTTCTATAATTACCATTATTAGCATTAGTTATCATCAACAGTATCTTGTAAACTTGTCATTTTTAGTATGTTCTAAACTTGTCATTATAAGTATATTCTTAACGTATCATTATTACTATACATTAAACTTACCATTAATACACTTTCGAAACTTGTCATTATTAGTAGTATATTCTCAACTTTCATAATATTTTATAATATTTATCATTATTAGTATCCTCTACAATTGCCATTATTAGTGCATATGAAAGTTATCATTAATAGTACATTCTAAGCTTGTCCTTATTAGTATATTCTAAACATGTGATTATACATATTAGAGTTATCATTAATAGTACTTAACAAATTAATATCAACTATAACTTTAATGTGTCTTAATGACAAAATTAGAATATACTAATAATGGCATGTATAGAAGATATGTACAGGTTTAGAATATATTTACAATTATAAGTTTAGAATATACTAAGATTGTTAAATTTAGAAGATACTCATCAAAGTAACTTTAATGTGTAGAAATAATGACAATTGTGGAATATACTAATAATGATAAGTTTATTTTGTACATATAATGACAAGTTTAGTATATACGTTTACAAGGTACTATTAATGATCACTTTAATATGTATTAGTAAATACAAGTTTCGAACAAATTAAGTTTAAAAATGACAAATAATGACAACTTTAGAAGTTACTATATATGATAACTTTAATTATACTAATAATGACCAGAACGTACTAATGACAAATCTAGAATGCACTATAAATGAAAACTTTAATGTCTTCTAATAATCAATGTTTGAAATATACTAATAATGACAAGTTTAAAGGCACTATTAATGATAATCACAGGTTTACAATATTGTGATAATGACAAGGTTAGAAGGTTATATTAATGATAACGTTAATGTGTAGTAATAATGACATGTTTTAATTATATTGATAAGTTTAGAAAATACTAATAATAGCAAAATTAAAAGTTGCTATTAATGGTAACTATAGTACGTACTAATAATGATTAGTTTTGAATAAACTAACAATGTCGTGTTTAGAAGACACTACTAATACCAACAATGACAAGTTTAGAATGAAATAAACTTTGGAATATATTAGCTTAGAATAATGATAACTCTAATGTGTACTAATAATGACAAGTTTGGAATACCAAAGAAGACATGTTTAGTATATACTAATACTGATATGTTTCGAATATAAGAACAATGACAACTTTAAAAAATATTGTTAATGATAACTTCAATGTGCACTAATAATGACAAGTGTAGAATATACTAATAATGACAAATTTAGAATATGCTAACAATGTCAGGTATTACTAATAGTGTGTTATCAAAATGAAAAATTTAGAATATACTGATAATGAGAAGTTTAGAATAAGTTAATAATGACAATTTTAGAATGTACTTTTAATGATAACTTTAATGTGTACTAGTAATAGTAACCTGAAAGTGAACTAATAATGACATATTTAGAGTATACTAAAGTTTGGAATAAACAAATAAAGACCGGGTAGGTACCATTAATGGCAACTTTAATGTATACCAATAATGAGATGCTTAGAACATGCTAAAAATGACAGTTTTAGAAGAAACTATTATTGATAACCTCAAAGTTTAGTAATAATGACAAGTTTTGAAGAATCTAATATTGATAAGTTTAAAAGATCCTATTAATGATAACTTAAATGTGTACTACTAATGACACGTAATAATGAGAAGTTAATAAAAACTTTAATGTGTACTAATATTGAAAGTTTATAATATACTAATAAAGACAAGTTTAGAATATACAAGTTGAGAAGTTACTATAATTGTTAACTATAATGTGTACTAATAATGACAAGTTTAGAAGGTACTATTAATGATAACTTTAAAATTTAGAATATAAAAATAATGATAACGTTAATATGTTATATATATATATATATATATATATATATATATATATATATATATATATATATATAAAGAAAGTTTATAAGGTACTATTTTTAGTAATAATAAAAATATATTATACTAACACAGACAAGTTTAGAATATAAAAATAAGAAAAAGATTAGAAGGTATTTTTAAAGATAACATTAGTGTGTACTAATGATGATAATTTTAGAATATACTAATAATGAAGAATGTGATTATGCAATCAATATCTTTATTGTGTGCTAATAATAAATATAGTATATACCAATAACGACAAGCTGAAAAAGAAGTTTAAAAGCTACTATTAATGATAACTAATAATGACACGTTTAGAATACACTAATAATGACAAGTTTAGACATACTAATAATAAAAGTTTAGAATATGGTAACAGTGACAAGTTTTTAACGTACTATAAATAATAACTTTAATTGACAATTTCTAAACAGAAATGTAGTACCACATTTGTAAATTGCACACAGGAACCCACAGTCGGAGAAAGAATAAACTTCTAATAAAGAAAAATCCTATATTTCGGCTATCAACTGTAGACCTCTTCAGGAAAGTACATAAGATAGAGAACAGAGGGGACTTATAAAATACAGTAAGAAGAGATGTGGATAGTTGACCTCACTCAGGCGCGGAGCAAACTGGGGTGGCGGGGGAGGGAGGAGGTGAGGAGAGGGGAGGATGTAGTGTCCGCACCAACTTGGCAACTGCTGCGCGTGAGATTATGCCCTTTAGAAATATTAATATTAGGGCATTCCTCAATTAATGCTGATTCGACTATTTTTCTCCTGAAATCGCAGTGGGACTTGAACTGGCCTTACCCCAGTCGAAAGAATGATTCTTATTTTCTTGCCCATACCTAATTGACCTTTTATGTTCTGCCAATCTAGTGTTCAGGTCTCTCCCGGTTTGACCCAAGTAAACCAAATCACAATCTTTGCAGGGCAAACAATAAACACCAGGTGACTCAACTTCCTTCGGTTTTTGTTGAATGTTCACAATTTGCTTACGCACGGTGTTAGGATAGTGATAGGCAATAGTGAGACGTTCATGAGGAAACAATTTAGTAGAAGAACTGATGGAATTTTTAAAATGTCCTTAAAGGAGCGGTGAAAACTTGAGGGGACGGAAGTTTTAAAATGGTTGGCCCTAGCCTTACTGAGGGCTTGATCCATAAACCAAGGTGGATAAGCAAACTTCTCAAGTTGACATTTGATCACCTCAATCTCATGGTCCAGAAGTTGAGGACTGCAAATCCTGAAAGCCCTCAAGAAAAGGCCAGAGGCAACACTTTTCTTAACATTGTCAGGGTGATTGCTAAAAAAGTGGAGATAACTGCCTGAATGGGTGGGCTTACTGTAAAGAATAAATTATCATCAGTTCTTCTTAACAAAATATCCAAGAAAGGGATTTGGTGTCCTTCTTCCCATTCAACTTTAAATTTAAGATTCGGGGTCAATTGGTTCAATTTATCATGGAACACTTCAAATGGGCCCCAACTGTCATCCCACGACGAAAAGATATCGTCTACGTATCTACGTTCTTCTACTAAATTGTTTCCTCATGAACGTCTCACTATTGCCTATCACTATCCTAACTTATAATGATAAGTTTAGAATATACTAATAATGAAAAGTTTGGAAGGCACTATTAATGATACTTTTAATGTGGACTAATACTCACAAGTCTAGAATATTGTAATAACCGCAAGTTTAGAAAGTTAAAATGATAACGTTAATGTGTAGTACTGACATGCTTGAAATATATTTATAACGCAAAATTGAAGTTGCAATTAATGATAACTGTAATGTGTACTAACAATGATAAGTTTTGAATATACTAACAATAACATGTGTGCTAATACTCACAAGTTTAGAATATACAAATAATGAAAAGTTTAGAAAAATGACAACTTTGGAACATATTGGTTGTGATAAGTTTAGGTCCTAATAATGATAACTTTAATGTGTACTAGTAATGACTATTAATGATAATTTTAATGTGGACTTATACTCACAAGTCTAGAATATTGAAATAACCGCAAGTTTAGAAAAATTACAGCTTTGGAACATACATGTGTACTAATACTCACAAGTTTAGAATATACAAATAATGACAAGTTTAGAAAAATTACAGCTTTGGAACATACAGATAGTGATAACTTTAATGTGTACTAATAATGACAAGATATATAAAGATATATGAAGATATATGAAGGAGATATGTTTAGAATATACAAATAATGACAAGTTTAAAAAAGTATTGTTGATGATAATTTTAATATGTGCTGATAATGGCAAGTTAGAAATATACAAATAATGGCAAGCTTAACTCTAATGTGTATTAATAATGACAAGTGTAGAATATACGAATAATGTCATGTTTAGAATATACTAATAATGACAAGATTAGTATATGCTAATAATTTAAGATTTTTGATATACTTGTAATGGCAAATAATGACAAGCTTAGAAGGTACTATCAATTATTTTTAGTGTGTACGAGTGTGTACGAGTGTGACAAGTTTAATTATTTTTGTGTGTACGAGCTTGGAATATACTAAAAATGACGTCTAAAATAATGACATGTTTAGAATACACTAATGATAAGTGTACAAGTTTAGAATATATTAATAATGACAAGTTTAGAACTTTAATTTGTACTAATTTTTTGTTTAGATAACTTTAGTATGTACTAATAATAATAAGATTAGACGATACTAATAATGGTAAATTTACTACAAACTAAAACTTTAATGTATTCTAATAATTAATGTTTTGATTATACTAACAATGACAAGTTTAAAATGTACTATTAATTGTTTAATGTACTTAAATGTACTAATAATTGCAAATAAAGGCTATACGATAAATGACAACTTTAGATTGAGAAGTAAGTACTATATATTCTAATAATGACAGGTTTAGAAAGTAGTAAAAATGGCAAATTTAGATACCAATAATGATAACAAAAACATTAATTTGTATTATTAATGAAAAGTTTATAATATAATGATAATGGCAACTTTTTAATAATGAAAGCTTCCTGTCTACTAATTATGATAAGTTTAGAATATGTAAGTAGTAACAGGTTTAGAAGGAACTATTACTGATAGCTATATGGTATTCTAAAAATGACAGGTTTAATATACTAATAATGACATGTTTAGAATATACTAACATTGAGAAGTTTAGAAGGTACTATTAATGAAAACTTTCATGGGTAATAATTATGAAAAGTTTAGAATATATTAACAATGGCAAGTACTGATTATATTAATAATGAGAAGTTTAGAATACAGTATTGATGATAACTTTAGTGTCTACATGTTTAGAATATACTAATAATGACAAGCTTACAAGGTACCATTAAGGAAAATTTTAATGTGTCCTAGTAATGGTAAATTTAGAAGGTACTATTGATAGTAACTTTAATGTGTATTGATAATTTAGAATATACTCACAATTATAAGTTTAGAAGGTGCTATCAGATATAACTTTAATTTGAACTAATGAGGACAAGTTTAGAACATACTAATAATGACAAATTTAGACCGTTTTATAAATAGACAATGCCATGATTAGAAGTTACTGTTAATGCTGACTTTAATGTGCACTAATAACATATTTAGAATATACTAATAATGGCAAGTTAAGGTACGATCAATAACTTTAATGTACTAATAAGGAAAAGTTTAGAATATACTAAGAATGGCTGGCTTAGACGGATCTATTAATGGTATATTTAATTTGTACTGATAATCACAAATATACTATTGATGACAAGGTTAGAATATATTAAGAACGATATTTTTTTGTGATCTAATAAGAAGAGGTTTATAATATCCAAATAATGAAAAGTTAGGAAGGTATTTTTAATGATAACTTTAATGTGTACTAATAATGACAAGTTTAGAATATACTAATAATGACAAATTTAGAATATACTATTAATGATTACTTAAATGTGTAAGTTTATAATATACTAATGATGTCAAGTTAAGAAGGTAATAACGTTAATGTGTAGTAATAACGACAAGTTTGAAATATACTAATAATGATATTTAGAAGTTAAGAAGGGAATAACGTTAATGTGTAGTAATAACGAAAAGTTTAGAATATACTAATAATGATGTTTAGAAGGTACTGTTAACTGTTAGTAACTAATAATGGCAAGAGCTATCCGATATAACTTTAATTTGAGCTAATAAGGACAAGTTTAGAACAAACTAATAATGCCATGTTTAGAAGTTACTATTAATGATGACTTTAATGTGCACTAATAATATGTTTAGAAAATACTAATAATGACAAGTTTAGAAGGTACAATCAATTAAAACCTTAATGAACTAATAAGAAGTTTAGAATATACTAAGAATGACAGGCTTAGACGGATTTAATAATGAGATATTTAATTTGTACTAATAATCACAAATCTAAAATATACTCTTGATGACAAGGTTAGAATATTTTAAGAACGATAATTTTAATGCATTCTAATAAGAAAAGGTTTATAATAGCCAAATAATGAAAAGCTAGGATGACACCTTAAATGATACTAAAAATGAAAAGTTTAGAAGGTATTTTTAATGATAACTTTAATGTGTACTAATAATGACAAGTTGTTTCTATGGTGATGGCTAGTGTATCAGATACAGATAATAACAAATTTAGCATATACTATTGATGATTACTTTAATGTGTACTGCAAGTGTATATGCTAATGATGTCAAGTTAAGAAGGTAATATTGATGTGTACTAACAATGACAAGTTTAGAATATAATAATAAGGCAAGTTTATATACTAATGATGTCAAGTTAAGGTAATATTGATGTGTACTAACAATGAGAAGTTTAGAATATACTAATAATGATGTTTAGAATGTACTATTAACGTGTACTAATAATAATAGAAAATACAAATAATGACAAGTTTAGAAGATACTACTAATAATAGTTTTAATATGTATCAATAATGACAAGTTTGGAAGGTGTTATGATTGATAAGTTTAATGTGTACTAATAATGAAAAGTTTATAATATACTAACAATAACAAATTAAGAAGGTGCTATTAATTATAAGGTGTCCTAATAATGACAAAATTAGAATATACTAATAAGGGCATGTATAGAGGATATGTATATTTACAATTAAAAGTTTAGAATGTACTAAGATTGACAAGTTTAAAAGATAACTTAAATGATACTAATAATGAAAAGTTTAGAAGGTATTTTTAATGATAACTTTAATGTGTACTAATAATGACAAGTTTAGAATATACAGATAATAACTAATTTAGAATATACTATCAAGTTAAGAAGTTAATGTGTACTAACAATGACAAGTTTTGAATATACTAATAATGATGTTTAGATTGTACTATTAACGTGTACTAATAATACTATAATATACAAATAATGACAAGTTTAGAAGATACTACTAATAATAGTTTTAATATGTATCAATAATGACAAGTTTGTAATATAATAAAAAAGAAAAGTTTAGAATACACTAACACTTACAAGTTTGGAAGGTACTAATAATGTGTACTAATAATGAAAAGTTTATAATATACTAACAACAACAAATTAAGAAGGTGCTATTAACTTTAAGGTGTCCTAATAATAACAAAATTAGAATATACTAATAATGGCATGTATATTTACAATTAAAAGTTTAGAATGTACTAAGATTGACAAGTTTAGAAGATAATCTTAAAGATAACTTTAATGTGTAGAAATAATGCCAAGTGTGGAATATACTAATAATGATAACATAGCAGGTTCTATTAATGATAACTTTATTTTGTACATATAATGACGAATTTAGCATATAAGTTTACAAGGTACCATTAATGATAACTTTAAGGTGTACTACCTAAAAAGTGTCATTAATCTAATTTAATTCTAAACTTGTCATTACTAGAACATATTAAAGTTACCATTGATAATTCCTTTTCAGCTTGTCATTATTAGTATAATTCAAACGTTAATTAGTAATCATAATTAGTGTATTCTAAACCTGTTATTGTTAGTCATTATTCAAAAACTCTAAACTTTTCATTATTAGTACACATGAAAGATTCGATTAATTGTACCTTTTAGATATGACATTATGACACATTAAACCTGTTATTCTTAGTATATTTTAAACTTTCTTTAATAGTACATATGTACATTAAAGTCATTATTACTATTATATTGCAATCTTGACATTATTACAACACAATAAAGTTATTAAACGTACCGATTATTACCACATTCTAAATTTGTCATTATTTGCGCAAATAAAATTTATCATTAATCGCACACTTCTTATTATTAGTATATTCTAAATTTGTTATTAGTAAACATTGAAGTTATCATAAACTTCTAAACTTGTCATCATTAGTATCTTCTAAACCTTTCATTATTAGAATATTTTAAACTTGTAATTATTAGTATATTCTAAACTCGTCATTATTAGTTATTTCAATAGTATCTTCTAAACCTGTCATCATTAGAATGTTCTAAACTTGTCATTATACATCAAAGATATTTTTTAAACTTGAATAAGAATGTTTTATATTTTTCATTATTAGTACATACATATACCAAGGCCAAAAAGAAAAAGGCATAAAATCATTCCCACCCATCCCATCCCATCCCTGAATACACTCCACACCCCTCCACCCTCCCTCATATCTTAGCACCTCCTGAATGACGGGTCATCCCTGCACCTTGTCCACTGCCCTAGGTCAGAAGCAGTGTCGCAAGACACAGCACATCCACAGCAAGGCCGCTTCATTACATCGGCGGCCCCCCCCCTCTCCGTCCCCCCATTGCATAAAATGAGAGGACGGGGAGAAATCCCTTCGGGCTGCGTCAAATTTTGCTCACACATACTACCTCACCCCCCATCCACCCGCCCATTCCACCTCATGCTATCCCAACATCATCCATATACAACCATTCTCCATTCACCCCTGTCTTCTGTCCTCTCCCGTCCTTCCTCAACAAACATTCCCCTCTTCCCCAAAGCCCCCTTCACCCCATCCATCCACCTCATCCTAGGACGCCCCCTCATGTTCACATCTTTTACTAGTCTTTCTTCACTCATTCTTTCCATGTGTCCAAACCATCCTAACATTCTTTCATCAACCCTATCTCCCAGCTCCCTTTCCACCCCCGTTTTCCTCCTTACCTCCTCATTTCTCACTCTATCTAGCCTAGTAACCCCCATCATACTTCTCAGACACCTCATCTCAAACACATTCAAACTCCTTCTCTCTTCTTCTCTTATGTTCCATGTTTCTGCCCCATACAGTGCTGTTGGCACAATCACTCCTTCATACAGTCTCCTCTTAGCATCCATTCCCAAATGTCTATTCCTCATTACACTCTTTAATCCACCAAGGCATTTACTCGCTTCTCTCAATCTACATTCTACCTCCACCTTTACTCCACCTTTCCCTTCCACATTTGCACCCAAGTATCTAAAACTATCCACTTCCTCCAGTCGCTCTCCCTTAATACTCACTTCCAGTCTACTGCCACTTTCACCCCTTGTACATCTCATCACCTTACTTTTACCCACATTTATCTTTAGCTTTCTTCTATCACATACTCTCCCAAACTCTGCCACCAACTTCCTCAATCCCTCCTCCGATCCTGCCACAAGCACAGTCTGGTCCGCAAACAACAACTGGTTCACCTCCCACTTTTCTCCATTTTCTTTGACCATCTCTAATCCCTTGCCCACTACCCTTGTATTTACCTCTCGCACCACCCCATCCATGTATAAGTTGAACAGCCAGGGTAACATAACGCATCCGTGACGAAGTCCCACCTTTACTTCAAACCACTCACTCTCTCCATTTCTAATCCTGACACAAGCTCTACTATTCTCATAAAAACTCTTGAGAGCTCCTAGAAGCTTTCCTCCTATCATAAGCTTTTTCCAGATCCATAAAAGCCCAAAAAACATCCTTCCCCTTTCCTAAAGCTTTCTCACATATCTATCTTACCACAAAGATCTGATCTACACAACCTCTACCTGTCCAAAATCCACACTGTTCCTCACCAATTACTCCTTCTGTTCCTCTCCTAATCCTCTCAACCAAGATCCTCCCATAAGCCTTCCCAACTACACTCAACAAGCTAATCCCTCTGAAACTACTACATTCACACTTGTCCCCTTTTCCCTTGTAAAGAGGAACTATACAGGCACTCCTCCAGTCCTCCGGCACTCTACCCTCTCTCCAACAAACATTAAATAACCTCACCAACCAGTCCACCATCACTGTACCTCCCCTTTTCAGACATTCCGCATGGCATCCATCCAGACCAGGTGCCTTACCTGCTTTCATCATCAACTGCCTTCACCTCATCCTTCCTTATTTCTCCTCCATTCTCCTCATTCATCACTCTCATTTTCTTCGCACTTCCCACTGCAGCAATCTTTCCTTCCCTATCCTCCTTCACATTAAGCAACTCCCGAAAATATTCTGCCCATCTTCCCCTTACTGCCTTCTCTTCCATTATAATCTCTCCATCTGCACCTTTTTACCTTTTCTTCTCTACTTTATTCGCCTCCTCTTCCTCTCTTAATTTCTTTCCAAAACATCTTTTTATTACTTTCAAAATTTTGTGTCATACTCATACCCCATTTCACTTCTGCTCTCCTCTTTGCAACCTTTACCTTTTGCTTTACTTCTCTTTTCTTTTCTTTGTACGTCTCATATGACTCCCTCGTCCTATTTTGTAACCAATCTGTGAAAGCTCGCTTCTTCTCTTCTACACATTAAATTTATCATTAATAGTGCTTTCTAAACTTCAGTATATTCTAAACATGTCTTCATTGGTATATTCTAAACCTGTCATCATTAGTAGGTGCTAAACTTGTCATTAATACTTCATATTAAATTTATCAATATTAGGACGTTCTAAAAGTATCGTTATTAGTATATTCTAAACTTGGCAATATTAGCATATATTAAAGATGTCATTGTTATTATCGTTTAAACTAGTATATTCTAAACATTCTAAACTTGACATTATTAGTATGTTCTAAACTTATCATTAGTAAAAATTAGTCATTAATAGTGCCTTCGAAACTTGTCATTATTAGTACCCATTAGAATGTTCTACACTTTTCATTATTAGTACACATTAAAGTTATCATTAATAGTACTTTCTAAATTTCTCATTATACGTATATTCTAAACATGTCTACATTGGAGTTTTCTAAACTTGTCATTATTAGTATGTTCGCAACTTGTTATTATAAGTATATTCTTAACGTATCATTATTACTATACATTAAACTTACCATTAATACACTTTCGAAACTTGTCATTATTAGTATATTATAAACTTACCCAAAATAGTATATTCTCAACTTTCATAATATTTTCTAATATTTGTTATTATCAGTATCCTCTACAATTGCCATTATTAGTGCATATCAAAGTTATTATTAACAGTACATTCTAAGCTTGTCCTTATTAGTATATACTAGACATGTGATTATGAGTACATATTAGAGTTATCATTAATAGTACTTAACATATTAATATCAACTATAACTTTAATGTGTCTTAATAATGACAAAATTAGAATATACTAATAATGGCATTTATAGAAGATATGTACAGGTTTAGAATATATTTACAATTAAAAGTTTAGAATATACTAAGATTGTCAAGTTTAGAAGATACTCATCAAGGTAATTTTAATGTGTAGAAATAATGACAATTGTGGAATATACTAATAATGATAAGTTTATTTTGTACATATAATGACAAGTTTAGCATATAAGTTTACAATGTACTATTAATGATAACTTTAATATGATAACTTTTAATTTATAGGTGAGAAAATTCTTCATTTAGAAAGAACTTTCAGATAGTGTCAAATATGAACAAGTTAAAACAAGTTTTCACACAACGTTCTGCCCTCGCTGTTATAGAAATTACACCATCAGTTGAGCAGAGGTGCTGGTTACAGGAACTTGTTACACTCTCTGCAATGGCTCGTAGGAAATCACTGAGAAATTACACCATCAGTTGAGCACGGGTGCTGGTTACAGGAACTTGTTACACTCTCTGCAATGGCTCGTAGGAAATCAATGAGTAATGAACGTATTTCAGAAATACTTCTCCAAAGCGATGTACAGTAAATGGAGATACAGATGACATAAGTGACGAAGAGTTTATACCTCAAGTTGGCGATGGCTCTAGTGATTGTTCTGATGCTGACGAGGATATTTCTGAAGATGTAACAGCATCAAGTGTTGCTGTCGACACTAGATACCTACAGTCTCCTTCTGGCGATCGTTGGTTCTTCAATGAGCCTTCCTCACAAGGTAGAATGAAGAGTTTGAACATATTGACTTCACAATCCGGTGTTACAGCATACGCAACAAATCGAATAACAGAAGACCCATGTACTGCATTTGATTTACTTTTTGACAGAGATATGATGGGGACCATTCTGGTTGAAACTAATAAACAAGGGCAGCGGATTTGTCAAGATTGGGAACTCATCACAGAAAATGAGCTCCGTGCTTATGTTGGTCTCTGCATTCTTCGTGGCGTCTATCGCAGTAAGAACCAAGCTGGCCCTCCAATATTTTCAGTGAAAGGATTCGAGGACATACGACGAGCGTTGCGATTTGACGATTCTACAACTCGTAATAGCAGGTTAGCAATAGACAAACTCGCCAGAATTCACAGCGTTGCTACGTACATACTGAATCTGTTACTGTTGACGAGCAGCTCTATCCGTACAGGGGACGTTGTAGGTTCATACAATACATGCCTTCAAAGCCTGCAAAGTATGGATTGATATTTTGGTTACTTGCAGATGCAAAAAGCTACTATGTATCAAATATACAAATGTACACTGGCAAAAATGAGTCGAGAACTGAAGAATTAGGAATACTCTCTTTTACCCGTCACTTGTATAGTTCTGGGGAAAATGTGACGTGTGACAACTTTTTTTACCAGCCTGAAGTTGGCACGCGAACTTGCACAGAAGCAAATGTCGTTAGTTGGAACTATTTGCAACAACAGAAGAGAAGTTCCTAAAGAAATACGTGAAGTAAAACAGAAAAAAAAATCACGAAAGTGTTTTTGCATATTCAGAAGATGGAATACAGATAGTTTCTTACAAAGCTATACTAATAATGACAAGGTACTGTTGATGATCATTTTAATGTGTACCAATAACGACAAGCTTAGAATATATGAACATTGACATCGCTAGAAAATATTGATGATATTTTTAATGTGCACTAATAATGACATTTATAATATACTATTAATGATAACTAAAGTGTACTAATAAAGAGAAGCTTTTAATGATAATTTAAATATGTATTAACAATAATAAGTTTATAATATACAAAAATTGACAAGTGTAGAGGGTACTATTGATAATAAATTGAATGTATAAGGTATTATTAATGATAACTTTAATAATAGAATAATAGAATATACTAATAAAAAGTTAAGAAAACTTTAGAAGATAAGTTTAAAATATACTGATAATGACAAGTTTAATAAAATAGACGCCACGAAGAATGCAGAGACCAGCATAAGCACGGAGCTTAGAATATACTAATAATGACAAGTTTAGAAGGTACTATTAATGATAACTTTGATGTCTATTAATAGTGATAAGTTGAGTATATACTACTAATGAGTTTAGAATATAATAATAATGACAAGTTTAGATAAATTTCATGTGAAATGATGATGAAAAAATTAGAATTTGACAAGTTTAAATGTTAATGAAAAATTTAATCCATAATAAAAATGGGAAGATTAGAAAAAAACATATAGCGTTTAGCAGATACTATTAGTAAAATCTTTAGTTTCAATTGGTATATTTGAACATGGCTTTGTGACTTTTCCCAAATAATTGAAAGTTATGTTCTAGGTTCAGTAATTTTCAAAAATAAATCATAATAGTCTCCAATTTGATAGTTACACTATTCCTGCACAGCTGGGGTCAAAATGACCATCTCAATGTAACGTTAATTTGAATCTGCACAAATCACCCTCTATATTACGGTTATAAAATGAAATATATACTATTTTACAGGCATTTTACAGTGAATATAATATGTAAAAGTGAAAACTTTTAATTTATAGCTGAGAAAATTCTTCATTTAGAAAGAACTGTCAGATAGTGTCAAACACGCAGCAAATATGAACAAGTTAAAACAAGTTTTCACACAACGTTCTGCCCTCGCTGTCATAGAAATTACACCATCAGTTGAGCACGGGTGCTGGTTACAGGAACTTGTTACACTCTCTGCAATGGCTCGTAGGAAATCACTGAGTAATGAACGTATTTCAGAAATACTTCTCCAAAGCGATGTACAGTAAATGGAGATACAGATGACATAAGTGACGAAGAGTTTATACCTCTAGTTGGCGATGGCTCTAGTGATTGTTCTGATGCTGACGAGGATATTTCTAAAGTTGTAACAGCATCAAGTGTTGCTGTCGACACTAGATACCTACAGTCTCCTTCTGGCGATCGTTGGTTCTTCAATGAGCCTTCCTCACAAGGTAGAATGAAGAGTTTGAACATATTGACTTCACAATCCGGTGTTACAGCATACGCAACAAATCGAATAACAGAAGACCCATGTACTGCATTTGATTTACTTTTTGACAGAGATATGATGGGGACCATTCTGGTTGAAACTAATAACAAGGCCAGCGGATTTGTCAAGATTGGGAACTCATCACAGAAAATGAGCTCCGTGCTTATGTTGGTCTCTGCATTCTTCGTGGCGTCTACCGCAGTAAGAACCAAGCTGTATGGCAAATATGGAGCCCCGAATTTGGCCCTCCAATATTTTCAAAGACAATATCAGTGAAAAGATTCGAGGACATACGACGAGCGTTGCGATTTGACGATTCTACAACTCGTAATAGCAGGTTAGCAATAGACAAACTCGCCAGAACTCACAGCGTTGCTACGTACATACTGAATCTGTTACTGTTGACGAGCAGCTCTATCCGTACAGGGGACGTTGTAGGTTCATACAATACATGCCTTCAAAGCCTGCAAGTATGGATTGAAATTTTGGTTACTCGCAGATGCAAAAAGCTACTATGTAAATGTACACTGGCAAAAATGAGTGAGAACTGAAGAATTAGGAATACTCTCTTTTACCCGTCACTTGTATAGTTCTGGGAAAAATGTGACGTGTGACAACTTTTTTACCAGCCTGAAGTTGGCACGCGAACTTGCACAGAAGCAAATGTCGTTAGTTGGAACTATTCGCAACAACAGAAGAGAAGTTCCTAAAGAAATACGTGAAGTAAAACAGAAAAAAAATCACGAAAGTGTTTTTGCATATTCAGAAGATGGAATACAGATAGTTTCTTACAAAGCAAAAAAGAGCAAGAATGTTGTACTCCTATCAAGTCCGCATACATCAAACAAATTGGATGAATCCAACAAGAGAAAACCAGAAATATACGAGCAAAAGGTGGCATGTCCCTGTTTGGTGTAATATTATTGATTTGACTTGTTACAACGCTTATGTTTTGTACTGTGGTGTATTTCCTATCATAAAAATCAAAGCCACAGGAGAAGGTTGTTTTTGTCCGACCTTGGTATTGCATTGAGTCGAAGTTATAGAGAAAAGAGATCTTCGGCCACGTCTTCATGCTTCTCATAGAATCAGAAAGCAACATTTAGCCAGAGTAGATGATAACTTTAATAATAACAAATTTAGAATATACTAATAATTACAAGTTTATAAAGTACTATTGCATGATGTGCACTAATAATGACAAATTTAGAATATACAAATGATGTCAAGTATTATTAATAATAGCTTTAGTATGTACTAATAATGACAATTTTACAATATATGTATAATGCAAGATACAGTTGATAACTTTTATGTGTACTAATAATGGAAAGACTAGAATATACCAATAATGACTTTAATATGTACTAATCATGAAAAAATTAAAATATACTAAAAATGATATCCTAATAATATTAAGTTTAGGAGGTACATTAATAATGCATTTAACTTTGACAATTTTAGAAGGCATTGTTAAAGTGTATACTAATAATGAGAGGTTTAGAAGGTACAGGTATGTGTACTAATAATGGAAAGATTAGAATATACCAATAATTAAAAGTTTAAAAGTTACTGTTCAAGATAACTTAAATTTGTACTAATAATAAGCAAGTTTACAATATACTAATAGAGACAAGTTTAGAAGATAAATGATAAACTCAATATATACTAATAGTAAAACACTAATAATAAAAAGTTTAGAATATGGTAATAATAACAAGTATAAAAGGCACTATTAATGATAACTTTCATGTCTGACAAGTTTAGAATATAGTAATAGTGAGAAGTTTTATTGATAATTTCATAATGCACTAATAATGAAAAGTTTGGAAGATGTTATTAATGATAACGTTAATCTGTACTAATAAATAAAAAACAATAGAATGTACTTTTAATAATAACTTTAATGTGTACTAGTAATAGTAACCTTAAAGTGAACTAATAATGACATATTTAGAGTATACTAAAGTTTGGAATATACAAATAAAGACCGGGTAGGTACCATTAATGGCAACTTTAATGTATACCAATAATAAGATGCTTAGAATATACTAAAAATGACAGTTTTAGAAGGAACTATTAATGATAACCTTAAAGTTTAGTAATAATAACAAACTTTGAAGAATCTAGTATTGATAAGTTTAAAAGATCCTATTAATGATAACTTAAATGTGTACTACTAATGACACGTAATATTGAGAAGTTTAGAAGGTACTATTAATGAAAACTTTAATGTGTACTAATATTGAAAGTTTATAATATACTAATAAAGACAAGTTTAAAATATACTAATAATAACAAGTTCAGAAGTCACTATAACTGTTAACTATAATGTGTACTAATATAGAAATAATGATAAGTTTAGAAGGTACTATTAATGCTAACGTTAATATGTACTAATATAGACAAGTTTTAAATATATATATATATATATATATATATATATATATATATATATATATATATATATATATAATATATATATAATATATATATAAAGAAAGTTTATAAGGTACTATTTGTAGTAATAATGAAAAATATATTATACTAACACAGACAAGTTTAGAATATAAAAATAAGAAAAAGATTAAAAGATATTTGTACAGATAACATTAATGTGTACTAATGATGATAATTTTAGAATATACTAATAATGAAGAATGTGAATATGCAATTAATATCTTTATTGTGTGCTAATAATAAATATAGAATATACTAATAACGACAAGTTGAAAAAGAAGTTTAAAAGCTACTATTAATGATGACTAATTTGTACTAATAATGACACGTTTAGAATACACTAATAATGAAAGGCTTAAAATATATTAATAATGACAAGTTTAGAAGGTATTGTTAATTTTAGAGCATACTAATAATAAAAGTTTAGAATATGGTAACAGTGACAAGTTTTTAACGTACTATAAATAATAACTTTAATGTGTACTAATATTGACAAGTTTAGAATATACTAATAATTACAAGTTTAGAGGGGACTGTTAATGATAAGTTTAGAAGGTACTATTACTGACTTTAATGTGTACTAATGATAATAATGCCATTATGTTATGTTATCATTAATGCCATACTAATAAAACAAGATTAGAAGTTACTGATAATGATAAATTTAATGTGTACTAATAATGACAAGATTAGAAGATGCTATTAATGGTAAACTTTAATGTTTACTAATAATGACGAGTTATGTACTAGTTTAAAATATAATAATAATGACAAAGATAGAATAATGATAAATTTAACTATAATGTGTACTAATATAGAAATAATGATAAGTTTAGAAGGTACTATTAATGCTAACGTTAATATGTACTAATATAGACAAGTTTTAAATATATATATATATATATATATATATAATATATATATATATAAAGAAAGTTTATAAGGTACTATTTGTAGTAATAATGAAAAATATATTATACTAACACAGACAAGTTTAGAATATAAAAATAAGAAAAAGATTAAAAGATATTTGTACAGATAACATTAATGTGTACTAATGATGATAATTTTAGAATATACTAATAATGAAGAATGTGAATATGCAATTAATATCTTTATTGTGTGCCATTATGTTATGTTATCATTAATGCCATACTAATAAAACAAGATTAGAAGTTACTGATAATGATAAATTTAATGTGTACTAATAATGACAAGATTAGAAGATGCTATTAATGGTAAACTTTAATGTTTACTAATAATGACGAGTTATGTACTAGTTTAAAATATAATAATAATGACAAAGATAGAATAATGATAAATTTAGAATGTACTTATATTGCAAAGTTCAAAATGTACTAGTAATGATAAGTTTAGAACGTCCTATCAATGATAAATTTAATGTGAGCTAATAATGACATGTTTAGAATATACTGATATTAATATGTTTAGAATATACCAATAAAGAGAAATTTAGAAAGTACTATAAATGATAAATAATAATGACAGGTTTAGAAGATACTATTAATGATAAGTTTAATGTTTACTAATAATGATGATTTTAGATTTTACCAGGACTGACAAGTTTAGAATATCAATTGGTATACTAATAATGACAAGTCTAGAATACTCCAATAATGACAGGTTTAGAAGATACTATTAATGATAATTTTAATGTTTACTAATAATGATGATTTTCGATTTTACCAGGACTGACAAGTTTAGAATATCAATTGAAAAGGTACTATCAATGATAACTTTAATATGTTCTGATCATGACAAGTTTAGAATATACGATTAATGACAAATCAAGAGCATACTATTAATTATAACTTTAATGACAAGTGTAGAATGTACTACTAACGACAAGTTTATAAGGTACTATTAATGATAACTTTAATGTATACTATAATAACAATTTTAGTATATACTAATGATAATTTTAATATGGGTTGATAAAGACAAGTTTCGAACATACTAATCATAATAAGTTTTGATAAATCTTTTGATAATAACTTTAATGTGTGTCAACAATCACAAGTTTAGAATATACTAATAATGTGATTAGAATATACTAACGATAATAAGTTTAGAATATAATATCAATAATGACAATTTTAGAATACACTAATTGTGACACGTTTAGGATATACTAATAACGACAGTTTCAGAATATACTAAAATAAGTACTGCTAAGGATAATTTTGATATTTACTAATAACAATGGCAATAATAATAATAACATAATAATAATAACAATAACATAATGATAATAATAAAGGCAAATTTATAAGGTGCTATTAAAATTGAATGTGCACAAATAATGACAATTTAGCATATACTAATAATGAGAAGTTTAGAAGGCACTAATGATAATTTTAATGTGGACTAATACTCAC
Source organism: Oratosquilla oratoria (assembly GCF_046742065.1). Lineage (NCBI taxonomy): Eukaryota > Metazoa > Arthropoda > Malacostraca > Stomatopoda > Squillidae > Oratosquilla > Oratosquilla oratoria. The sequence goes on along the minus strand of NC_134816.1, from coordinate 2,781,514 downwards.
AAGTCTAGAATATTGTAATAACCGCAATTTTAGAAAGTTAAAATGATAACGTTAATGTGTAGTAATGACATGCTTGAAATATATTGATAATGCAAAATTAGAAGATGCAATTAATGATAACTGTAATGTGTACTAATAATGATAAGTTTTGAATATATTAACAATAACATGTGTGCTAATACTCACAAGTTTAGAACATCACTTAGCCCGTCCACGGGATGTTCCGACACGGTCAGCGGACGGGACGGGGCATATTGGCCGAAAGAAGTGGCCATCCAAAGTGCACCGCTAGTCGCTCAAGATCACTTATCACGTCCGTAAGCTGCTTCACCACTGTCAGCGGCCGGGACGGAGCACGTCGGCCAAAAGAAGTGGGCAGAAAGGGCCGTTTGTTTTTCATTTAATAAGATGGATGGATGGATGGATGCGGTCGCTGGGGTGGTGGGCATCTGGCCTCTCGGCCGAGACTACCCACCTCCTATACTATATACGCTAGATGCCAGAGTTGCAGAAGTCGGGTCCCGGCCAACGTCGACTGCCAGTCGCCGAACATCACTTAACCCGTCCGCGAGCTGCTTGACCACGGTCAGTGGCAGTGACGGGGCACGACAGCCGAAAGAAGTGACCACCCTGGTGGCCCAACATCACTTAGCCTGTCCGCGGGGTAGTCAGTCACGGTCTGTGGCTAGGCCAGGGTGCGTGCGCTTAGTCCAAAGATATTCAGATTCACCAAGTGTGCCGGACAAAGGGCCGTTTGCTTTTGATCTAATAAAAGAGCTCTACCCCCTGAGGTCGGAGCTTGTGTGCATGTATTAGTTGCAGAATTACCAGTTATTCAGGTGGGTGGATATGTTCCAATGAACCACAACTGATTTAATAAGCCATTCGAGGTTTCGCCTTAGACATGCATGGCTTAATCTTTGAGACAAGCATATGACTACTGGCAGGATTAACCAGGTAGCTTGGCGTTGACGCTAGATAGGTAGCTACCTATGTGTGTAGGTGAACCGTCGGGTAGATGGATGGCTGGATGGATGGATCGAATCGCTAAGGGTGGGGCCCATCCGGCTTCCCGGCCGAGATTACCCACCCCGTATACTATATACGCGAGATGTCAGAGTTGCGGATGTCGGGTCCCGGCCACCGTCGACCGCCAGTCGCCGAATATCACTTAGCCCGTTCGCGGGGTCTTCCGTCACGGTCAGCGGCCGGGACCGGGCACGTCAACCGAAAGAAGTGGCCACCCCATTCCAGGCCACCGTCCACCGCCAGTCGCCCAACATCACTTAGCCCGTCCGCGGAGTGGTCTGCCACGGTCAGCGGCCAGCACGGCCACCCTTTATACTACTCAGCCACAACTGATTTGATTAAAGCGCTCTTCCCGCAGAGGTCGGAGCTTGTGTGCATGTATTAGCTCTACAATTACCAAATATCCAGGTGGGTAGATATGATCCACTGAACCACAACTGATTTAATGAATCATTCGTGGTTTTGCCTTAGATCGGCCTGTACTTGGACATGCATGGCTTAATCTTTGAGACAAACATATGACTTCTGGCAGGATCAAATAGGTTGCTTGGCGTTGACGCTAGATAGCTAGCTAGCTATGGATGGATCGGATCGTTAGGGGTGGAGGTCATCCGGCCTCACGGCCGAGACTACCAACCCGTATACTATATACGCGAGATGCCAGAGTTGCGGATGTCGGGTCCCGGCCACCGTCGACCGACAGTCGCCGAACATCACTTAGCCCGTCCGCGGGGTGCTCCACCACGGTCAGCGGTCAGGATCGGGCACGTCAACCGAAAAAAGTGGCCACCCCATTCCAGGCCACCGTCCACCGCCAGTCGCCCAACCCCACCTAGCCCGTTCGCGGGGTGCTCCGTCACGGTCAGCGGGACGGGGCATGTCGGCCGAAAGAGGTGGCCACCCCATTCCCGGCCAACATCCACCGCCAGTCGCCCAACATCACTTAGCCCGTCCGCGGAGTGGTCTGCCAGGATGGCCTGCCAGGATGGTCTGCCAGGATGGCCACCCCTTATACTACTCAGTCACAACTGATTTACTTAAAGCGCTCTTCCCGTAGAAGTCGGAGCTTGTGTGCATGTATTAGCTGTAGAATGACCATTTATCCAGGTGGGTGGATAAGATCCAATGAACCACAACTGATTTAATGAACCATTCATGGTTTTGCCTTAGATCGGCCTGTACATGGCTTAACCTTAAAAAAAAAACCATATGACTTCTAGCAGGACCAAACAGGTAGCTTGGCGTTGACGCTAGATAGCTAGCTAGCTATGTGTGTAGGTAGACCGTTTGGTGGATGGATGGATAGATCCGGTCGCTAGGTGTGAGGGGCATCCGGCCTCTCGGCCGAGACTTCCCACCCCGTATACCGTATACACGAGATGCCAGAGATGCGGATGTCGGGTCCCGGCCACCGTCGACCGCCAGTCGCCGAACATCACTTAGCCCGTCCACGGGATGCTACGCCACGGTCAGTGGACGGGACGGGGCATATCGGCCGAAAGAAGTGGCCACCCCAATCCAGGCCAACGCCCACCGACAGTCTCCCAACATCACTTAGCCCGTCCGCGGGGTGGTCTGCTACGGTCAGCGGCCACAACTGATTTAATGAACCATTCATGGTTTTGCCTTAGATCGGCCTGTACTTAGACATGCATGGCTTAATCTTTGAAACAAACATATGACTTCTGGCAGGATCAAACAGGTAGCTTGGCATTGACGCTAGATAGCTAGATAGCTATGGATGGATCGGATCGTTAGGGGTGGGGGCCATCCGGCCTCTCGGCCGAGACTACCCACCCCGTATACTATATACGCGAGATGCCAGAGTTTCGAATGTCGGGTCCCGGCCACCGTCGACTTCCAGTCACCGAACATCACTTAGCCCGTCCTCGAGGTGCTCCGCCACGGTCAGCGGTCAGGACCGGGCACGTCAACCGAAAAAAGTGGCCACCCCATTCCCGGCCACCGTCCACCGCCAGTCGCCCAACCCCACTTAGCCCGTCCGCGGGGTGCTCCGTCACGCCCAGCGGCTGGGACGGGGCATGTCAGCCGAAAGAAGTGGCCACCCTATTCTCGGCCAACGTCCACCGCCAGTCGCCCAACATCACTTAGCCCGTCCGCGGAGTGGTCTGCCACGGTCACCGGCCAGGACGGCCACCCCTTATACTAATCAGCCACAACTGATTTAATTAAAGCGCTCTTCCCGCAGAGGTCGGAGCTTGTGTGCATGTATTAGGTCTACAATTACCAATTATCCAGGTGGGTGGATAAAATCCAATGAACCACAACTGATTTAATGAACCATTCGTGGTTTTGCCTTAGATCAGCCTGTACTTACACATTCATGGGTTAACCTTTGAGACAAACATATGACTTCTGGCAGGATCAAACAGGTAGCTTGGCGTTGACGCTAGCTAGCTAGCTAGCTATGTGTTTAGGTAAACCGTTTGGTGGATGGATGGATAGATCCGGTCGAGACTACCCACCCCGTATACAATATACGCTAGATGCCAGAGTTGCGGATGTCGGGTCCCGGCCACCGTCGACCGCCAGTCGCCCAACATCACTTAAAGCGTTCACGGGGTGCTCCGCCACGGTCAACATCCGGGACGTTGCACGTCGGCCGAAGGAAGTGGCCACCCCATTCCCTGCCACCTTCCACCGCCAGTCGCCCAACATCACTTAGCCCGTCCGCGAGGTGCTCCACCACAGTTAGCGGCCGGGACGGTGCACGTCGGCCGAAAGAAGTGGCCACCCCATTGCTACCCACCGTCCACCACCTGTCTCCCAACATCACTTCGCCCGTCCGCGGGGTGGTCTGCCACGGTCAGTGGCTAGGATGGCCACTTTGTATACTACTTAGCTCGATCTCCGGCCGGGGTGGGTCCGTGTTCTCAGCCCAAAGATATTCAGATTGACTTGGTGCGGTGGACAAAGGGCCGTTTGGTTTTGATCTAATAAAAGCGCTCTACATCCTGAGATCGGAGCTTATGTGCATGTATTAGCTCTAGAAATACCAGTTATCTAGGTGGGTGGATAAGATCCAATGAACCACAACTGATTTAATGAGCCATTCGAGGTTTCGCCTTAGATCGGCCTGTTCCTAGAAGGATCAAACAGGTAGCCTGGCGTTGACGCTAGATAGCTAGCTAGCTATCTGTGTAGGTAGACCGTAGGGTGGATGGATGGATGGATGGATCCAGTCGCTAGGGGTGGGGGCATCCGGCCTCTCGGCCGAGACTACCCACCCCGTATACGAGACGCCAGAGTTGCGGATGTCGGGTCCCGGCCACCATCGACCGACAGTCGCCGAACATCAATTAGCCCGTCAGCTGGGTGCTCCGCCACGGTCAGCGGTCAGGACGTCAAAGTTATCATCATCTGTACATTCTAATCTCTTTATTTATATATTAAAGACTTGTCATTATCAGTATATTATTATTATCAGTATCATTATTAGTACACATTAGAGTACTAGGTGGGTGGATAATATCTTTATTTATATATTAAAGACTTGTCATTATCAGTCTATTATTATTATCAGTATCATTATTAGTACACATTAGAGTACTAGGTGGGTGGATAATATCCAATGAAACACAACTGATTTAATGAGCCATTCGAGGTTTCGCCTTAGATCGGCCTGTACTTAGAAGGATCAAACAGGTAGCCTGGCGTTGACGCTAGATAGCTAGCTAGCTAGCTATCTATGTAGGTAGACCGTAGGGTGGATGGATGGATGGATGGATCCAGTCGCTAGGGACTACCCACCCCGTATACGAGACGCCAGAGTTGCGGATGTCGGGTCTCGGCCACCATCAATTAGCCCGTCAGCTGGGTGCTCCGCCACGGTCAGCGGTAAGGACGTCAAAGTTATCATCATTTCTACAATCTCTTTATTTATATATTCAAGACTTGTCATTATCAGTATATTATTATTATCAGTATCATTATTAGTACACATTAGAGTTATTAAAGTTATCATTAACAGTATCTTTAATCTGATCATTATTAGTATGTTCTATAATTACCATTATTAGCATTAGTTATCATCAACAGTATCTTGTAAACTTGTCATTTTTAGTATGTTCTAAACTTGTCATTATAAGTATATTCTTAACGTATCATTATTACTATACATTAAACTTACCATTAATACACTTTCGAAACTTGTCATTATTAGTAGTATATTCTCAACTTTCATAATATTTTATAATATTTATCATTATTAGTATCCTCTACAATTGCCATTATTAGTGCATATGAAAGTTATCATTAATAGTACATTCTAAGCTTGTCCTTATTAGTATATTCTAAACATGTGATTATACATATTAGAGTTATCATTAATAGTACTTAACAAATTAATATAAACTATAACTTTAATGTGTCTTAATGACAAAATTAGAATATACTAATAATGGCATGTATAGAAGATATGTACAGGTTTAGAATATATTTACAATTATAAGTTTAGAATATACTAAGATTGTTAAATTTAGAAGATACTCATCAAAGTAACTTTAATGTGTAGAAATAATGACAATTGTGGAATATACTAATAATGATAAGTTTATTTTGTACATATAATGACAAGTTTAGTATATACGTTTACAAGGTACTATTAATGATCACTTTAATATGTATTAGTAAATACAAGTTTCGAACAAATTAAGTTTAAAAATGACAAATAATGACAACTTTAGAAGTTACTATATATGATAACTTTAATTATACTAATAATGACCAGAACGTACTAATGACAAATCTAGAATGCACTATAAATGAAAACTTTAATGTCTTCTAATAATCAATGTTTGAAATATACTAATAATGACAAGTTTAAAGGCACTATTAATGATAATCACAGGTTTACAATATTGTGATAATGACAAGGTTAGAAGGTTATATTAATGATAACGTTAATGTGTAGTAATAATGACATGTTTTAATTATATTGATAAGTTTAGAAAATACTAATAATAGCAAAATTAAAAGTTGCTATTAATGGTAACTATAGTACGTACTAATAATGATTAGTTTTGAATAAACTAACAATGTCATGTTTAGAAGACACTACTAATACCAACAATGACAAGTTTAGAATGAAATAAACTTTGGAATATATTAGCTTAGAATAATGATAACTCTAATGTGTACTAATAATGACAAGTTTGGAATACCAAAGAAGACATGTTTAGTATATACTAATACTGATATGTTTCGAATATAAGAACAATGACAACTTTAAAAAATATTGTTAATGATAACTTCAATGTGCACTAATAATGACAAGTGTAGAATATACTAATAATGACAAATTTAGAATATGCTAACAATGTCAGGTATTACTAATAGTGTGTTATCAAAATGAAAAATTTAGAATATACTGATAATGAGAAGTTTAGAATAAGTTAATAATGACAATTTTAGAATGTACTTTTAATGATAACTTTAATGTGTACTAGTAATAGTAACCTGAAAGTGAACTAATAATGACATATTTAGAGTATACTAAAGTTTGGAATAAACAAATAAAGACCGGGTAGGTACCATTAATGGCAACTTTAATGTATACCAATAATGAGATGCTTAGAACATGCTAAAAATGACAGTTTTAGAAGAAACTATTATTGATAACCTCAAAGTTTAGTAATAATGACAAGTTTTGAAGAATCTAATATTGATAAGTTTAAAAGATCCTATTAATGATAACTTAAATGTGTACTACTAATGACACGTAATAATGAGAAGTTAATGAAAACTTTAATGTGTACTAATATTGAAAGTTTATAATATACTAATAAAGACAAGTTTAGAATATACAAGTTGAGAAGTTACTATAATTGTTAACTATAATGTGTACTAATAATGACAAGTTTAGAAGGTACTATTAATGATAACTTTAAAATTTAGAATATAAAAATAATGATAACGTTAATATGTTATATATATATATATATATATATATATATATATATATATATATATATATATATATATATAAAGAAAGTTTATAAGGTACTATTTTTAGTAATAATAAAAATATATTATACTAACACAGACAAGTTTAGAATATAAAAATAAGAAAAAGATTAGAAGGTATTTTTAAAGATAACATTAGTGTGTACTAATGATGATAATTTTAGAATATACTAATAATGAAGAATGTGATTATGCAATCAATATCTTTATTGTGTGCTAATAATAAATATAGTATATACCAATAACGACAAGCTGAAAAAGAAGTTTAAAAGCTACTATTAATGATAACTAATAATGACACGTTTAGAATACACTAATAATGACAAGTTTAGACATACTAACAATAAACGTTTAGAATATGGTAACAGTGACAAGTTTTTAACGTACTATAAATAATAACTTTAATTGACAATTTCTAAACAGAAATGTAGTACCACATTTGTAAATTGCACACAGGAACCCACAGTCGGAGAAAGAATAAACTTCTAATAAAGAAAAATCCTATATTTCGGCTATCAACTGTAGACCTCTTCAGGAAAGTACATAAGATAGAGAACAGAGGGGACTTATAAAATACAGTAAGAAGAGATGTGGATAGTTGACCTCACTCAGGCGCGGAGCAAACTGGGGTGGCGGGGGAGGGAGGAGGTGAGGAGAGGGGAGGATGTAGTGTCCGCACCAACTTGGCAACTGCTGCGCGTGAGATTATGCCCTTTAGAAATATTAATATTAGGGCATTCCTCAATTAATGCTGATTCGACTATTTTTCTCCTGAAATCGCAGTGGGACTTGAACTGGCCTTACCCCAGTCGAAAGAATGATTCTTATTTTCTTGCCCATACCTAATTGACCTTTTATGTTCTGCCAATCTAGTGTTCAGGTCTCTCCCGGTTTGACCCAAGTAAACCAAATCACAATCTTTGCAGGGCAAACAATAAACACCAGGTGACTCAACTTCCTTCGGTTTTTGTTGAATGTTCACAATTTGCTTACGCACGGTGTTAGGATAGTGATAGGCAATAGTGAGACGTTCATGAGGAAACAATTTAGTAGAAGAACTGATGGAATTTTTAAAATGTCCTTAAAGGAGCGGTGAAAACTTGAGGGGACGGAAGTTTTAAAATGGTTGGCCCTAGCCTTACTGAGGGCTTGATCCATAAACCAAGGTGGATAAGCAAACTTCTCAAGTTGACATTTGATCACCTCAATCTCATGGTCCAGAAGTTGAGGACTGCAAATCCTGAAAGCCCTCAAGAAAAGGCCAGAGGCAACACTTTTCTTAACATTGTCAGGGTGATTGCTAAAAAAGTGGAGATAACTGCCTGAATGGGTGGGCTTACTGTAAAGAATAAATTATCATCAGTTCTTCTTAACAAAATATCCAAGAAAGGGATTTGGTGTCCTTCTTCCCATTCAACTTTAAATTTAAGATTCGGAGTCAATTGGTTCAATTTATCATGGAACACTTCAAATGGGCCCCAACTGTCATCCCACGACGAAAAGATATCGTCTACGTATCTACGTTCTTCTACTAAATTGTTTCCTCATGAACGTCTCACTATTGCCTATCACTATCCTAACTTATAATGATAAGTTTAGAATATACTAATAATGAAAAGTTTGGAAGGCACTATTAATGATACTTTTAATGTGGACTAATACTCACAAGTCTAGAATATTGTAATAACCGCAAGTTTAGAAAGTTAAAATGATAACGTTAATGTGTAGTACTGACATGCTTGAAATATATTTATAACGCAAAATTGAAGTTGCAATTAATGATAACTGTAATGTGTACTAACAATGATAAGTTTTGAATATACTAACAATAACATGTGTGCTAATACTCACAAGTTTAGAATATACAAATAATGAAAAGTTTAGAAAAATGACAACTTTGGAACATATTGGTTGTGATAAGTTTAGGTCCTAATAATGATAACTTTAATGTGTACTAGTAATGACTATTAATGATAATTTTAATGTGGACTTATACTCACAAGTCTAGAATATTGAAATAACCGCAAGTTTAGAAAAATTACAGCTTTGGAACATACATGTGTACTAATACTCACAAGTTTAGAATATACAAATAATGACAAGTTTAGAAAAATTACAGCTTTGGAACATACAGATAGTGATAACTTTAATGTGTACTAATAATGACAAGAATATAAAGATATATGAAGATATATGAAGGAGATATGTTTAGAATATACAAATAATGACAAGTTTAAAAAAGTATTGTTGATGATAATTTTAATATGTGCTGATAATGGCAAGTTAGAAATATACAAATAATGGCAAGCTTAACTCTAATGTGTATTAATAATGACAAGTGTAGAATATACGAATAATGTCATGTTTAGAATATACTAATAATGACAAGATTAGTATATGCTAATAATTTAAGATTTTTGATATACTTGTAATGGCAAATAATGACAAGCTTAGAAGGTACTATCAATTATTTTTAGTGTGTACGAGTGTGTACGAGTGTGACAAGTTTAATTATTTTTGTGTGTACGAGCTTGGAATATACTAAAAATGACGTCTAAAATAATGACATGTTTAGAATACACTAATGATAAGTGTACAAGTTTAGAATATATTAATAATGACAAGTTTAGAACTTTAATTTGTACTAATTTTTTGTTTAGATAACTTTAGTATGTACTAATAATAATAAGATTAGACGATACTAATAATGGTAAATTTACTACAAACTAAAACTTTAATGTATTCTAATAATTAATGTTTTGATTATACTAACAATGACAAGTTTAAAATGTACTATTAATTGTTTAATGTACTTAAATGATAAATGACAACTTTAGATTGAGAAGTAAGTACTATATATTCTAATAATGACAGGTTTAGAAAGTAGTAAAAATGGCAAATTTAGATACCAATAATGATAACAAAAACATTAATTTGTATTATTAATGAAAAGTTTATAATATAATGATAATGGCAACTTTTTAATAATGAAAGCTTCCTGTCTACTAATTATGATAAGTTTAGAATATGTAAGTAGTAACAGGTTTAGAAGGAACTATTACTGATAGCTATATGGTATTCTAAAAATGACAGGTTTAATATACTAATAATGACATGTTTAGAATATACTAACATTGAGAAGTTTAGAAGGTACTATTAATGAAAACTTTCATGGGTAATAATTATGAAAAGTTTAGAATATATTAACAATGGCAAGTACTGATTATATTAATAATGAGAAGTTTAGAATACAGTATTGATGATAACTTTAGTGTCTTCATGCTTCTCATAGAATCAGAAAGCAACATCTAGCCAGAGTAGATGATGATAACTTTAATGTGTACTAGTAATAACAAATTTAGAATATACTAATAATTACAAGTTTATAAGGTACTATTGCATGATAAGTTTAATGTGCACTAATAATGACAAATTTAGAATATACAAATGATGTCAAGTATTATTAATAATAGCTTTAGTATGTACTAATAATGACAATTTTACAATATATGTATAATGCAAGATACAGTTGATAACTTTTATGTGTACTAATAATGGAAAGACTAGAATATACCAATAATGACTTTAATATGTACTAATCATGAAAAAATTAAAATATACTAAAAATGATATCCTAATAATATTAAGTTTAGGAGGTACATTAATAATGCATTTAACTTTGACAATTTTAGAAGGCATTGTTAAAGTGTATACTAATAATGAGAGGTTTAGAAGGTACAGGTATGTGTACTAATAATGGAAAGATTAGAATATACCAATAATTAAAAGTTTAAAAGTTACTGTTCAAGATAACTTAAATTTGTACTAATAATAAGCAAGTTTACAATATACTAATAGAGACAAGTTTAGAAGATAAATGATAAACTCAATATATACTAATAGTAAAACACTAATAATAAAAAGTTTAGAATATGGTAATAATAACAAGTATAAAAGGCACTATTAATGATAACTTTCATGTCTGACAAGTTTAGAATATAGTAATAGTGAGAAGTTTTATTGATAATTTCATAATGCACTAATAATGAAAAGTTTGGAAGATGTTATTAATGATAACGTTAATCTGTACTAATAAATAAAAAACAATAGAATGTACTTTTAATAATAACTTTAATGTGTACTAGTAATAGTAACCTTAAAGTGAACTAATAATGACATATTTAGAGTATACTAAAGTTTGGAATATACAAATAAAGACCGGGTAGGTACCATTAATGGCAACTTTAATGTATACCAATAATAAGATGCTTAGAATATACTAAAAATGACAGTTTTAGAAGGAACTATTAATGATAACCTTAAAGTTTAGTAATAATAACAAACTTTGAAGAATCTAGTATTGATAAGTTTAAAAGATCCTATTAATGATAACTTAAATGTGTACTACTAATGACACGTAATATTGAGAAGTTTAGAAGGTACTATTAATGAAAACTTTAATGTGTACTAATATTGAAAGTTTATAATATACTAATAAAGACAAGTTTAAAATATACTAATAATAACAAGTTCAGAAGTCACTATAACTGTTAACTATAATGTGTACTAATATAGAAATAATGATAAGTTTAGAAGGTACTATTAATGCTAACGTTAATATGTACTAATATAGACAAGTTTTAAATATATATATATATATATATATATATATATATATATATATATATATAATAATATATATAAAGAAAGTTTATAAGGTACTATTTGTAGTAATAATGAAAAATATATTATACTAACACAGACAAGTTTAGAATATAAAAATAAGAAAAAGATTAAAAGATATTTGTACAGATAACATTAATGTGTACTAATGATGATAATTTTAGAATATACTAATAATGAAGAATGTGAATATGCAATTAATATCTTTATTGTGTGCTAATAATAAATATAGAATATACTAATAACGACAAGTTGAAAAAGAAGTTTAAATGCTACTATTAATCATGACTAATTTGTACTAATAATGACACGTTTAGAATACACTAATAATGAAAAGGCTTAAAATATATTAATAATGACAAGTTTAGAAGGTATTGTTAATTTTAGAGCATACTAATAATAAAAGTTTAGAATATGGTAACAGTGACAAGTTTTTAACGTACTATAAATAATAACTTTAATGTGTACTAATATTGACAAGTTTAGAATATACTAATAATTACAAGTTTAGAGGGGACTGTTAATGATAAGTTTAGAAGGTACTATTACTGACTTTAATGTGTACTAATGATAATAATGCCATTATGTTATGTTATCATTAATGCCATACTAATAAAACAAGATTAGAAGTTACTGATAATGATAAATTTAATGTGTACTAATAATGACAAGATTAGAAGATGCTATTAATGGTAAACTTTAATGTTTACTAATAATGACGAGTTATGTACTAGTTTAAAATATAATAATAATGACAAAGATAGAATAATGATAAATTTAACTATAATGTGTACTAATATAGAAATAATGATAAGTTTAGAAGGTACTATTAATGCTAACGTTAATATGTACTAATATAGACAAGTTTTAAATATATATATATATATATATATATATATATATATATATAATATATATATATATAAAGAAAGTTTATAAGGTACTATTTGTAGTAATAATGAAAAATATATTATACTAACACAGACAAGTTTAGAATATAAAAATAAGAAAAAGATTAAAAGATATTTGTACAGATAACATTAATGTGTACTAATGATGATAATTTTAGAATATACTAATAATGAAGAATGTGAATATGCAATTAATATCTTTATTGTGTGCCATTATGTTATGTTATCATTAATGCCATACTAATAAAACAAGATTAGAAGTTACTGATAATGATAAATTTAATGTGTACTAATAATGACAAGATTAGAAGATGCTATTAATGGTAAACTTTAATGTTTACTAATAATGACGAGTTATGTACTAGTTTAAAATATAATAATAATGACAAAGATAGAATAATGATAAATTTAGAATGTACTTATATTGCAAAGTTCAAAATGTACTAGTAATGATAAGTTTAGAACGTCCTATCAATGATAAATTTAATGTGAGCTAATAATGACATGTTTAGAATATACTGATATTAATATGTTTAGAATATACCAATAAAGAGAAATTTAGAAAGTACTATAAATGATAAATAATAATGACAGGTTTAGAAGATACTATTAATGATAAGTTTAATGTTTACTAATAATGATGATTTTAGATTTTACCAGGACTGACAAGTTTAGAATATCAATTGGTATACTAATAATGACAAGTCTAGAATACTCCAATAATGACAGGTTTAGAAGATACTATTAATGATAATTTTAATGTTTACTAATAATGATGATTTTCGATTTTACCAGGACTGACAAGTTTAGAATATCAATTGAAAAGGTACTATCAATGATAACTTTAATATGTTCTGATCATGACAAGTTTAGAATATACGATTAATGACAAATCAAGAGCATACTATTAATTATAACTTTAATGACAAGTGTAGAATGTACTACTAACGACAAGTTTATAAGGTACTATTAATGATAACTTTAATGTATACTATAATAACAATTTTAGTATATACTAATGATAATTTTAATATGGGTTGATAAAGACAAGTTTCGAACATACTAATCATAATAAGTTTTGATAAATCTTTTGATAATAACTTTAATGTGTGTCAACAATCACAAGTTTAGAATATACTAATAATGTGATTAGAATATACTAACGATAATAAGTTTAGAATATAATATCAATAATGACAATTTTAGAATACACTAATTGTGACACGTTTAGGATATACTAATAACGACAGTTTCAGAATATACTAAAATAAGTACTGCTAAGGATAATTTTGATATTTACTAATAACAATGGCAATAATAATAATAACATAATAATAATAACAATAACATAATGATAATAATAAAGGCAAATTTATAAGGTGCTATTAAAATTGAATGTGCACAAATAATGACAATTTAGCATATACTAATAATGAGAAGTTTAGAAGGCACTAATGATAATTTTAATGTGGACTAATACTCACAAGTCTAGAATATTGTAATAACCGCAATTTTAGAAAGTTAAAATGATAACGTTAATGTGTAGTAATGACATGCTTGAAATATATTGATAATGCAAAATTAGAAGATGCAATTAATGATAACTGTAATGTGTACTAATAATGATAAGTTTTGAATATATTAACAATAACATGTGTGCTAATACTCACAAGTTTAGAACATCACTTAGCCCGTCCACGGGATGTTCCGACACGGTCAGCGGACGGGACGGGGCATATTGGCCGAAAGAAGTGGCCATCCAAAGTGCACCGCTAGTCGCTCAAGATCACTTATCACGTCCGTAAGCTGCTTCACCACTGTCAGCGGCCGGGACGGAGCACGTCGGCCAAAAGAAGTGGGCAGAAAGGGCCGTTTGTTTTTCATTTAATAAGATGGATGGATGGATGGATGCGGTCGCTGGGGTGGTGGGCATCTGGCCTCTCGGCCGAGACTACCCACCTCCTATACTATATACGCTAGATGCCAGAGTTGCAGAAGTCGGGTCCCGGCCAACGTCGACTGCCAGTCGCCGAACATCACTTAACCCGTCCGCGAGCTGCTTGACCACGGTCAGTGGCAGTGACGGGGCACGACAGCCGAAAGAAGTGACCACCCTGGTGGCCCAACATCACTTAGCCTGTCCGCGGGGGTAGTCAGTCACGGTCTGTGGCTAGGCCAGGGTGCGTGCGCTTAGTCCAAAGATATTCAGATTCACCAAGTGTGCCGGACAAAGGGCCGTTTGCTTTTGATCTAATAAAAGAGCTCTACCCCCTGAGGTCGGAGCTTGTGTGCATGTATTAGTTGCAGAATTACCAGTTATTCAGGTGGGTGGATATGTTCCAATGAACCACAACTGATTTAATAAGCCATTCGAGGTTTCGCCTTAGACATGCATGGCTTAATCTTTGAGACAAGCATATGACTACTGGCAGGATTAACCAGGTAGCTTGGCGTTGACGCTAGATAGGTAGCTACCTATGTGTGTAGGTGAACCGTCGGGTAGATGGATGGCTGGATGGATGGATCGAATCGCTAAGGGTGGGGCCCATCCGGCTTCCCGGCCGAGATTACCCACCCCGTATACTATATACGCGAGATGTCAGAGTTGCGGATGTCGGGTCCCGGCCACCGTCGACCGCCAGTCGCCGAATATCACTTAGCCCGTCCGCGGGGTGCTCCGTCACGGTCAGCGGCCGGGACCGGGCACGTCAACCGAAAGAAGTGGCCACCCCATTCCAGGCCACCGTCCACCGCCAGTCGCCCAACATCACTTAGCCCGTCCGCGGAGTGGTCTGCCACGGTCAGCGGCCAGCACGGCCACCCTTTATACTACTCAGCCACAACTGATTTGATTAAAGCGCTCTTCCCGCAGAGGTCGGAGCTTGTGTGCATGTATTAGCTCTACAATTACCAAATATCCAGGTGGGTAGATATGATCCACTGAACCACAACTGATTTAATGAATCATTCGTGGTTTTGCCTTAGATCGGCCTGTACTTGGACATGCATGGCTTAATCTTTGAGACAAACATATGACTTCTGGCAGGATCAAATAGGTTGCTTGGCGTTGACGCTAGATAGCTAGCTAGCTATGGATGGATCGGATCGTTAGGGGTGGAGGTCATCCGGCCTCACGGCCGAGACTACCAACCCGTATACTATATACGCGAGATGCCAGAGTTGCGGATGTCGGGTCCCGGCCACCGTCGACCGACAGTCGCCGAACATCACTTAGCCCGTCCGCGGGGTGCTCCACCACGGTCAGCGGTCAGGATCGGGCATTCAACCGAAAAAAGTGGCCACCCCATTCCAGGCCACCGTCCACCGCCAGTCGCCCAACCCCACCTAGCCCGTTCGCGGGGTGCTCCGTCACGGTCAGCGGGACGGGGCATGTCGGCCGAAAGAGGTGGCCACCCCATTCCCGGCCAACATCCACCGCCAGTCGCCCAACATCACTTAGCCCGTCCGCGGAGTGGTCTGCCAGGATGGCCTGCCAGGATGGTCTGCCAGGATGGCCACCCCTTATACTACTCAGTCACAACTGATTTACTTAAAGCGCTCTTCCCGTAGAAGTCGGAGCTTGTGTGCATGTATTAGCTGTAGAATGACCATTTATCCAGGTGGGTGGATAAGATCCAATGAACCACAACTGATTTAATGAACCATTCATGGTTTTGCCTTAGATCGGCCTGTACATGGCTTAACCTTAAAAAAAAAACCATATGACTTCTAGCAGGACCAAACAGGTAGCTTGGCGTTGACGCTAGATAGCTAGCTAGCTATGTGTGTAGGTAGACCGTTTGGTGGATGGATGGATAGATCCGGTCGCTAGGTGTGAGGGGCATCCGGCCTCTCGGCCGAGACTTCCCACCCCGTATACCGTATACACGAGATGCCAGAGATGCGGATGTCGGGTCCCGGCCACCGTCGACCGCCAGTCGCCGAACATCACTTAGCCCGTCCACGGGATGCTACGCCACGGTCAGTGGACGGGACGGGGCATATCGGCCGAAAGAAGTGGCCACCCCAATCCAGGCCAACGCCCACCGACAGTCTCCCAACATCACTTAGCCCGTCCGCGGGGTGGTCTGCTACGGTCAGCGGCCACAACTGATTTAATGAACCATTCATGGTTTTGCCTTAGATCGGCCTGTACTTAGACATGCATGGCTTAATCTTTGAAACAAACATATGACTTCTGGCAGGATCAAACAGGTAGCTTGGCATTGACGCTAGATAGCTAGATAGCTATGGATGGATCGGATCGTTAGGGGTGGGGGCCATCCGGCCTCTCGGCCGAGACTACCCACCCCGTATACTATATACGCGAGATGCCAGAGTTTCGAATGTCGGGTCCCGGCCACCGTCGACTTCCAGTCACCGAACATCACTTAGCCCGTCCTCGAGGTGCTCCGCCACGGTCAGCGGTCAGGACCGGGCACGTCAACCGAAAAAAGTGGCCATCCCATTCCCGGCCACCGTCCACCGCCAGTCGCCCAACCCCACTTAGCCCGTCCGCGGGGTGCTCCGTCACGCCCAGCGGCTGGGACGGGGCATGTCAGCCGAAAGAAGTGGCCACCCTATTCTCGGCCAACGTCCACCGCCAGTCGCCCAACATCACTTAGCCCGTCCGCGGAGTGGTCTGCCACGGTCACCGGCCAGGACGGCCACCCCTTATACTAATCAGCCACAACTGATTTAATTAAAGCGCTCTTCCCGCAGAGGTCGGAGCTTGTGTGCATGTATTAGGTCTACAATTACCAATTATCCAGGTGGGTGGATAAAATCCAATGAACCACAACTGATTTAATGAACCATTCGTGGTTTTGCCTTAGATCAGCCTGTACTTACACATTCATGGGTTAACCTTTGAGACAAACATATGACTTCTGGCAGGATCAAACAGGTAGCTTGGCGTTGACGCTAGCTAGCTAGCTAGCTATGTGTTTAGGTAAACCGTTTGGTGGATGGATGGATAGATCCGGTCGAGACTACCCACCCCGTATACAATATACGCTAGATGCCAGAGTTGCGGATGTCGGGTCCCGGCCACCGTCGACCGCCAGTCGCCCAACATCACTTAAAGCGTTCACGGGGTGCTCCGCCACGGTCAACATCCGGGACGTTGCACGTCGGCCGAAGGAAGTGGCCACCCCAATCCAGGCCACCGTCCACCGACAGCCGACCAAACTCACTATGCCCGTCCGCAGGGTGCTCCGCCATAGTCAGCGACAGGGATGTGGCACGTCGGCCGAAAGAAGTGGCCACTCCATGCCTGGTCAACGTCCACCGCCAGTCGCCCAACATCACTTAGCCCATCCGCGGGGTGGTCTGCCACGGTCAGCGGCCAGGACGGCCACCCTTTTTACTACTTAGCCTCAACTGATTTCATAAAAGCGTTCTTCCCACAGATGTCCGAGCTTGTGTGCATGTATTAGCTCTACAATTACCAATTTTCCAGGTGGGTGGATAATATCCAATGAACCACAACTTATTTAATGAGCCACTCGAGGTGTCGCCTTAGATCGGCCTTTGAGACAAATATATGACTCCTGGCAGGATCAAACAGGTAGCCTGGCGTTGACGCTAGATAGCTAGATAGCTGTCTGTGTAGGTAGACCGTAGGGTGGATGGATGGATGGATGGATCCAGTCGCTAGGGGATGGGGGCATCCGGCCTCTCGGCCGAGACGCCAGAGTTGCGGATGTCGGGTCCCGGCCACCATTGACCGCCAGTCGCCGAACATCAATTAGCCCTTAAGCGGGGTTCTCCGCCACGGTCAGCGGTCGGGACGGGTTGTGTCGGCCGAAAGAATTGACCACCCCATTCCCTGCCACCTTCCACCGCCAGTCGCCCAACATCACTTAGCCCGTCCGCGAGGTGCTCCACCACAGTTAGCGGCCGGGACGGTGCACGTCGGCCGAAAGAAGTGGCCACCCCATTGCTACCCACCGTCCACCACCTGTCTCCCAACATCACTTCGCCCGTCCGCGGGGTGGTCTGCCACGGTCAGTGGCTAGGATGGCCACTTTGTATACTACTTAGCTCGATCTCCGGCCGGGGTGGGTCCGTGTTCTCAGCCCAAAGATATTCAGATTGACTTGGTGCGGTGGACAAAGGGCCGTTTGGTTTTGATCTAATAAAAGCGCTCTACATCCTGAGATCGGAGCTTATGTGCATGTATTAGCTCTAGAAATACCAGTTATCTAGGTGGGTGGATAAGATCCAATGAACCACAACTGATTTAATGAGCCATTCGAGGTTTCGCCTTAGATCGGCCTGTTCCTAGAAGGATCAAACAGGTAGCCTGGCGTTGACGCTAGATAGCTAGCTAGCTATCTGTGTAGGTAGACCGTAGGGTGGATGGATGGATGGATGGATCCAGTCGCTAGGGGTGGGGGCATCCGGCCTCTCGGCCGAGACTACCCACCCCGTATACGAGACGCCAGAGTTGCGGATGTCGGGTCCCGGCCACCATCGACCGACAGTCGCCGAACATCAATTAGCCCGTCAGCTGGGTGGAGCACCCAGCTGACGGGCTAATTGATGGCCACGGTCAGCGGTCAGGACGTCAAAGTTATCATCATTTGTACATTCTAATTTCTTTATTTATATATTAAAGACTTGTCATTATCAGTATATTATTATTATCAGTATCATTATTAGTACACATTAGAGTACTAGGTGGGTGGATAATATCTTTATTTATATATTAAAGACTTGTCATTATCAGTCTATTATTATTATCAGTATCATTATTAGTACACATTAGAGTACTAGGTGGGTGGATAATATCCAATGAAACACAACTGATTTAATGAGCCATTCGAGGTTTCGCCTTAGATCGGCCTGTACGTAGAAGGATCAAACAGGTAGCCTGGCGTTGACGCTAGATAGCTAGCTAGCTAGCTATCTATGTAGGTAGACCGTAGGGTGGATGGATGGATGGATGGATCCAGTCGCTAGGGACTACCCACCCCGTATACGAGACGCCAGAGTTGCGGATGTCGGGTCTCGGCCACCATCAATTAGCCCGTCAGCTGGGTGCTCCGCCACGGTCAGCGGTAAGGACGTCAAAGTTATCATAATTTCTACAATCTCTTTATTTATATATTAAAGACTTGTCATTATCAGTATATTATTATTATCAGTATATTATTATTATCAGTATCATTATTAGTACACATTAGAGTTATTATCATTAACAGTATCTTTAATCTGATCATTATTAGTATGTTCTATAATTACCATTATTAGCATTAGTTATTATCAACAGTTTCTTGTAAACTTGTCATTATTAGTATGTTCTAAACTTGTCATTATAAGTATATTCTTAACGTATCATTATTACTATACATTAAACTTACCATTAATACACTTTCGAAACTTGTCATTATTAGTAGTATATTCTCAACTTTCATAATATTTTATAATATTTATCATTATTAGTATCTTCTACAATTGCCATTATTAGTGCATATGAAAGTTATCATTAATAGTACATTCTAAGCTTGTCCTTATTAGTATATTCTAAACATGTGATTATACATATTAGAGTTATCATTAATAGTACTTAACAAATTAATATCAACTATAACTTTAATGTGTCTTAATTACAAAATTAGAATATACTAATAATGGCATGTATAGAAGATATGTACAGGTTTAGAATATATTTACAATTATAAGTTTAGAATATACTAAGATTGTTAAATTTAGAAGATACTCATCAAGGTAACTTTAATGTGTAGAAATAATGACAATTGTGGAATATACTAATAATGATAAGTTTATTTTGTACATATAATGACAAGTTTAGTATATACGTTACAAGGTACTATTAATGATCACTTTAATATGTATTAGTAAATACAAGTTTCGAACAAATTAAGTTTAAAAATGACAAATAATGACAACTTTAGAAGTTACTATATATGATAACTTTAATTATACTAATAATGACCAGAACGTACTAATGACAAATCTAGAATGCACTATAAATGAAAACTTTAATGTCTTCTAATAATCAATGTTTGAAATATACTAATAATGACAAGTTTAAAGGCACTATTAATGATAATCACAGGTTTACAATATTGTGATAATGACAAGTTTAGAAGGTTATATTAATGATAACGTTAATGTGTAGTAATAATGACATGTTTGAATTATATTGATAAGTTTAGAAAATACTAATAATAGCAAAATTAAAAGTTGCTATTAATGGTAACTATAGTACGTACTAATAATGATTAGTTTTGAATAAACTAACAATGTCATGTTTAAAAGACACTACTAATACCAACAATGACAAGTTTAGAATAAAATAAACTTTGGAATATATTAGCTTAGAATAATGATAACTCTAATGTGTACTAATAATGACAAGTTTGGAATACCAAAGAATACATGTTTAGTATATACTAATACTGATATGTTTCGAATATAAGAACAATGACAACTTTAAAAAATATTGTTAATACTCACAAGTTTAGAATATTGAGATAACCGCAAGTTTAGAAAAATTACAGCTTTGGAACATACATGTGTACTAATACTCACAAGTTTAGAATATACAAATAATGACAAGTTTAGAAAAATTACAGCTTTGGAGCATACAGATAGTGATAACTTTAATGTGGACTAATAATGACAAGATATATAAAGATATATGAAGATATATGATGGAGATATGTTTAGAATATACAAATAATGACAAGTTTAAAAAAGTATTGTTGATGATAAGTTTAATATATGCTAAAAATGGCAAGTTAGGAATATACAAATAATGGCAAGCTTAACTCTAATGTGTATTAATAATGACAAGTGTAGAATATACGAATAATGTCATGTTTAGAATATACTAATAATGACAAGATTAGTATATGCTAATAATTTAAGATTTTTGATATACTTGTAATGGCAAATAATGACAAGCTTAGAAGGTACTATCAATTATTTTTAGTGTGTACGAGTGTGACAAGTTTAATTATTTTTGTGTGTACGAGCTTGGAATATACTAAAAATGACGTCTAAAATAATGACATGTTTAGAATACACTAATGATAAGTGTACAAGTTTAGAATATATTAATAATGACAAGTTTAGAACTTTAATTTGTACTAATTTTTTGTTTAGATAACTTTAGTATGTACTAATAATAATAAGATTAGACGATACTAATAATGGTAAATTTACTACAAACTAAAACTTTAATGTATTCTAATAATTAATGTTTTGATTATACTAACAATGACAAGTTTAAAATGTACTATTAATTGTTTAATGTACTTAAATGTACTAATAATTGCAAATAAAGGCTATACGATAAATGACAACTTTAGATTGAGAAGTAGGTACTATATATTCTAATAATGACAGGTTTAGAAAGTAGTAAAAATGACAAATTTAGATACCAATAATGATAACAAAAACATTAATTTGTATTATTAATGAAAAGTTTATAATATAATGATAATGGCAACTTTTTAATAATGAAAGCTTCCTGTCTACTAATTATGATAAGTTTAGAATATGTAAGTAGTAACAGGTTTAGAAGGAACTATTACTGATAGTTATATGGTATTCTGAAAATGACAAGTTTAATATACTGATAATGACATGTTTAGAATATACTAACATTGAGAAGTTTAGAAGGTACTATTAATGAAAACTTTCATGGGTAATAATTATGAAAAGTTTAGAATATACTAACAATGGCAAGTACTGATTATATTAATAATGAGAAGTTTAGAATACAGTATTGATGATAACTTTAGTGTCTACATGTTTAGAATATACTAATAATGACAAGCTTACAAGGTACCATTAAGGAAAATTTTAATGTGTCCTAATAATGGTAAATTTAGAAGGTACTATTGATAGTAACTTTAATGTGTATTGATAATTTAGAATATACTCACAATTATAAGTTTAGAAGGTGCTATCAGATATAACTTTAATTTGAACTAATGAGGACAAGTTTAGAACATACTAATAATGACAAATTTAGACCGTTTTATAAATAGACAATGCCATGATTAGAAGTTACTGTTAATGCTGACTTTAATGTGCACTAATAACATATTTAGAATATACTAATAATGGCAAGTTAAGGTACGATCAATAACTTTAATGTACTAATAAGGAAAAGTTTAGAATATACTAAGAATGGCTGGCTTAGACGGATCTATTAATGGTATATTTAATTTGTACTGATAATCACAAATATACTATTGATGACAAGGTTAGAATATATTAAGAACGATATTTTTTTGTGATCTAATAAGAAGAGGTTTATAATATCCAAATAATGAAAAGTTAGGAAGGTATTTTTAATGATAACTTTAATGTGTACTAATAATGACAAGTTTAGAATATACTAATAATGACAAATTTAGAATATACTATTAATGATTACTTAAATGTGTAAGTTTATAATATACTAATGATGTCAAGTTAAGAAGGTAATAACGTTAATGTGTAGTAATAACGACAAGTTTGAAATATACTAATAATGATATTTAGAAGTTAAGAAGGGAATAACGTTAATGTGTAGTAATAACGAAAAGTTTAGAATATACTAATAATGATGTTTAGAAGGTACTGTTAACTGTTAGTAACTAATAATGGCAAGAGCTATCCGATATAACTTTAATTTGAGCTAATAAGGACAAGTTTAGAACAAACTAATAATGCCATGTTTAGAAGTTACTATTAATGATGACTTTAATGTGCACTAATAATATGTTTAGAAAATACTAATAATGACAAGTTTAGAAGGTACAATCAATTAAAACCTTAATGAACTAATAAGAAGTTTAGAATATACTAAGAATGACAGGCTTAGACGGATTTAATAATGAGATATTTAATTTGTACTAATAATCACAAATCTAAAATATACTCTTGATGACAAGGTTAGAATATTTTAAGAACGATAATTGTAATGCATTCTAATAAGAAAAGGTTTATAATAGCCAAATAATGAAAAGCTAGGATGACACCTTAAATGATACTAATAATGAAAAGTTTAGATAATAATGAAAAGTTTAGATAATAACAAATTTAGCATATACTATTGATGATTACTTTAATGTGTACTGCAAGTGTATATGCTAATGATGTCAAGTTAAGAAGGTAATATTGATGTGTACTAACAATGACAAGTTTAGAATATAATAATAAGGCAAGTTTATATACTAATGTTGTCAAGTTAAGGTAATACTGATGTGTACTAACAATGAGAAGTTTAGAATATACTAATAATGATGTTTAGAATGTACTATTAACGTGTACTAATAATAATAGAAAATACAAATAATGACAAGTTTAGAAGATACTACTAATAATAGTTTTAATATGTATCAATAATGACAAGTTTGTAATATAATAATAAAGAAAAGCTTAGGTATTCTAAGCACTAACACTGACAAGTTTGGAAGGTGTTATGATTGATAAGTTTAATGTGTACTAATAATGAAAAGTTTATAATATACTAACAATAACAAATTAAGAAGGTGCTATTAATTATAAGGTGCCCTAATAATGACAAAATTAGAATATACTAATAAGGGCATGTATAGAGGATATGTATATTTACAATTAAAAGTTTAGAATGTACTAAGATTGACAAGTTTAAAAGATAACTTAAATGATACTAATAATGAAAAGTTTAGAAGGTATTTTTAATGATAACTTTAATGTGTACTAATAATGACAAGTTTAGAATATACAGATAATAACTAATTTAGAATATACTATTGATGATTACTTTAATGTGTACTAATAAGGCAAGTTTATATACTAATGATATCAAGTTAAGAAGTTAATGTGTACTAACAATGACAAGTTTTGAATATACTAATAATGATGTTTAGATTGTACTATTAACGTGTACTAATAATACTATAATATACAAATAATGACAAGTTTAGAAGATACTACTAATAATAGTTTTAATATGTATCAATAATGACAAGTTTGTAATATAATAAAAAAGAAAAGTTTAGAATACACTAACACTTACAAGTTTGGAAGGTACTAATAATGTGTACTAATAATGAAAAGTTTATAATATACTAACAATAACAAATTAAGAAGGTGCTATTAACTTTAAGGTGTCCTAATAATAACAAAATTAGAATATACTAATAATGGCATGTATATTTACAATTAAAAGTTTAGAATGTACTAAGATTGACAAGTTTAGAAGATAATCTTAAAGATAACTTTAATGTGTAGAAATAATGCCAAGTGTGGAATATACTAATAATGATAAGATAGCAGGTTCTATTAATGATAACTTTATTTTGTACTTATAATGACGAATTTAGCATATAAGTTTACAAGGTACCATTAATGATAACTTTAAGGTGTACTACCTAAAAAGTGTCATTAATCTAATTTAATTCTAAACTTGTCATTACTAGAACATATTAAAGTTACCATTGATAATTCCTTTTCAGCTTGTCATTATTAGTATAATTCAAACGTTAATTAGTAATCATAATTAGTGTATTCTAAACCTGTTATTGTTAGTCATTATTCAAAAACTCTAAACTTTTCATTATTAGTACACATGAAAGATTCGATTAATTGTACCTTTTAGATATGACATTATGACACATTAAACCTGTTATTCTTAGTATATTTTAAACTTTCTTTAATAGTACATATGTACATTAAAGTCATTATTACTATTATATTGCAATCTTGACATTATTACAACACAATAAAGTTATTAAACGTACCGATTATTACCACATTCTAAATTTGTCATTATTTGCGCAAATAAAATTTATCATTAATCGCACACTTCTTATTATTAGTATATTCTAAATTTGTTATTAGTAAACATTGAAGTTATCATAAACTTCTAAACTTGTCATCATTAGTATCTTCTAAACCTCTCATTATTAGAATATTTTAAACTTGTAATTATTAGTATATTCTAAACTCGTCATTATTAGTTATTTCAATAGTATCTTCTAAACCTGTCATCATTAGAATGTTCTAAACTTGTCATTATACATCAAAGATATTATTTTTAAACTTGTCATCATAAGAATGTTTTATATTTTTCATTATTAGTACATACATATACCAAGGCCAAAAAGAAAAAGGCATAAAATCATTCCCACCCATCCCATCCCATCCCTGAATACACTCCACACCCCTCCACCCTCCCTCATATCTTAGCACCTCCTGAATGACGGGTCATCCCTGCACCTTGTCCACTGCCCTAGGTCAGAAGCAGTGTCGCAAGACACAGCACATCCACAGCAAGGCCGCTTCATTACATCGGCGGCCCCCCCCCTCTCCGTCTCCCCATTGCATAAAATGAGAGGACGGGGAGAAATCCCTTCGGGCTGCGTCAAATTTTGCTCACACATACTACCTCACCCCCCATCCACCCGCCCATTCCACCTCATGCTATCCCAACATCATCCATATACAACCATTCTCCATTCACCCCTGTCTTCTGTCCTCTCCCGTCCTTCCTCAACAAACATTCCCCTCTTCCCCAAAGCCCCCTTCACCTCATCCATCCACCTCATCCTAGGACGCCCCCTCATGTTCACATCTTTTACTAGTCTTTCTTCACTCATTCTTTCCATGTGTCCAAACCATCCTAACATTCTTTCATCAACCCTATCTCCCAGCTCCCTTTCCACCCCCGTTTTCCTCCTCACCTCCTCATTTCTCACTCTATCTAGCCTAGTAACCCCCATCATACTTCTCAGACACCTCATCTCAAACACATTCAAACTCCTTCTCTCTTCTTCTCTTATGTTCCATGTTTCTGCCCCATACAGTGCTGTTGGCACAATCACTCCTTCATACAGTCTCCTCTTAGCATCCATTCCCAAATGTCTATTCCTCATTACACTCTTTAATCCACCAAGGCATTTACTCGCTTCTCTCAATCTACATTCTACCTCCACCTTTACTCCACCTTTCCCTTCCACATTTGCACCCAAGTATCTAAAACTATCCACTTCCTCCAGTCGCTCTCCCTTAATGCTCACTTCCAGTCTACTGCCACTTGTACATCTCATCACCTTACTTTTACCCACATTTATCTTTAGCTTTCTTCTATCACATACTCTCCCAAACTCTACTGCCCTTGTACATCTCATCACCTTACTTTTACCCACATTTATCTTTAGCTTTCTTCTATCACATACTCTCCCAAACTCTGCCACCAACTTCCTCAATCCCTCCTCCGATCCTGCCACAAGCACAGTCTGGTCCGCAAACAACAACTGGTTCACCTCCCACTTTTCTCCATTTTCTTTGACCATCTCTAATCCCTTGCCCACTACCCTTGTATTTACCTCTCGCACCACCCCATCCATGTATAAGTTGAACAGCCAGGGTAACATAACGCATCCGTGACGAAGTCCCACCTTTACTTCAAACCACTCACTCTCTCCATTTCTAATCCTGACACAAGCTCTACTATTCTCATAAAAACTCTTGAGAGCTCCTAGAAGCTTTCCTCCTATCATAAGCTTTTTCCAGATCCATAAAAGCCCAAAAAACATCCTTCCCCTTTCCTAAAGCTTTCTCACATATCTATCTTACCACAAAGATCTGATCTACACAACCTCTACCTGTCCAAAATCCACACTGTTCCTCACCAATTACTCCTTCTGTTCCTCTCCTAATCCTCTCAACCAAGATCCTCCCATAAGCCTTCCCAACTACACTCAACAAGCTAATCCCTCTGAAACTACTACATTCACACTTGTCCCCTTTTCCCTTGTAAAGAGGAACTATACAGGCACTCCTCCAGTCCTCCGGCACTCTACCCTCTCTCCAACAAACATTAAATAACCTCACCAACCAGTCCACCATCACTGTACCTCCCCTTTTCAGACATTCCGCATGGCATCCATCCAGACCAGGTGCCTTACCTGCTTTCATCAACTGCCTTCACCTCATCCTTCCTTATTTCTCCTCCATTCTCCTCATTCATCACTCTCATTTTCTTCGCACTTCCCACTGCAGCAATCTTTCCTTCCCTATCCTCCTTCACATTAAGCAACTCCCGAAAATATTCTGCCCATCTTCCCCTTACTGCCTTCTCTTCCATTATCATCTCTCCATCTGCACCTTTTA
Source organism: Oratosquilla oratoria (assembly GCF_046742065.1). NCBI lineage: Eukaryota > Metazoa > Arthropoda > Malacostraca > Stomatopoda > Squillidae > Oratosquilla > Oratosquilla oratoria. Next base: position 2,753,780 of record NC_134816.1, on the reverse strand, counting down.
CCTTTTCTTCTCTACTTTATTCGCCTCCTCTTCCTCTCTTAATTTCTTTCCAAAACATCTTTTTATTACTTTCAAAATTTTGTGTCATACTCATACCCCATTTCACTTCTGCTCTCCTCTTTGCAACCTTTACCTTTTGCTTTACTTCTCTTTTCTTTTCTTTGTACGTCTCATATGACTCCCTCGTCCTATTTTGTAACCAATCTGTGAAAGCTCGCTTCTTCTCTTCTACACATTAAATTTATCATTAATAGTGCTTTCTAAACTTCAGTATATTCTAAACATGTCTTCATTGGTATATTCTAAACCTGTCATCATTAGTAGGTGCTAAACTTGTCATTAATACTTCATATTAAATCTATCAATATTAGGACGTTCTAAAAGTATCGTTATTAGTATATTCTAAACTTGGCAATATTAGCATATATTAAAGATGTCATTGTTATTATCGTTTAAACTAGTATATTCTAAACATTCTAAACTTGACATTATTAGTATGTTCTAAACTTATCATTAGTAAAAATTAGTCATTAATAGTGCATTCGAAACTTGTCATTATTAGTACCCATTAGAATGTTCTACACTTTTCATTATTAGTACACATTAAAGTTATCATTAATAGTACTTTCTAAATTTCTCATTATACGTATATTCTAAACATGTCTACATTGGAGTTTTCTAAACTTGTCATTATTAGTATGTTCTAAACTTGTCATTAATACTTCATATTAAATATATTATATTAAATCTATTATTATTAGTATATTCTAAACTTGGCAATATTAGTATATGTTAAAGTTGTCATTAAACCTTGTCATTATTATTATCGTTTAAACTAATATATTCCAAACATTCTAAACCTGACATTATTAGTATGTTCTAAACTTATCATTTGTAAAAATTAAAGTCATTAATAGTACCTTCGAAACTCATCATTAACTTTAAATTTGTAATTGTTAGTATATTCTAAACTCGTCATTATTAGTTATCATTAATAGTATCTTCTAAATCCTGTCATTATCGGAATATTCTAAACTTGTCATTATTAGTACCCATCAAAGATATCATTAATAGTACCTTTTAAACTTATCATCATTAGAATGTTCTACACTTTTCATTATTAGTACACATAAAAGTTATCATTAATAATACTTTCCAAATTTCTCATTATACGTATATTCTAAACATGTATACATTGGAATTTTCTAAACTTGTTATTATTAGTATGTTCTAAGCTTGTTATTATTAGTATGTTCTAAGCTTGTCATTAATAGTTCATATTAAATCTATTATATTAAATCTATTATTAGTAGTATATTCTAAACTTGGCAATAATAGTATATGTTAAAAATGTCATTATAATTATAGTTTAAACTAGTATATTCTAAAGATGTCGTTATTAGTATATTCAAAACTCGTCATTATTAGTAAACTTATCATTAATAGCATCTTCCAATGTGTACTACTTAGCCACAACTGATTTCATAAAAGCTCTCTTCCCACATATGTCCGAGCTTGTATGCATGTATTAGCTCTACAATTACCAGTTTTCTAGGTGGGTGGATAATATCCAATGAAACACAACTGATTTAATGAGCCATTCGAGGTTTCGCCTTAGATCGGCCTGTACTTAGAAGGATCAAACAGGTAGCCTGGCGTTGACGCTAGATAGCTAGCTAGCTAGCTATCTGTGTAGGTAGACCGTAGGGTGGATGGATGGATGGATGGATCCAGTCGCTAAGGGTGGGGGCATCCGGCCTCTCGGCCGAGACTACCCACCCCGTATACGAGACGCCAGAGTTGCGGATGTCGGGTCCCGGCCACCATCGACCGCCAGTCACTTTATATTTATCATTAATAGAATATTCTAAAATTTCATTATTAGTATATTCTAGACTTGTCATTAAAGCTATTAAATTTATCATTAACAGTATCTTTAATCTGATTATTATTAGTATGTTCTATAATTACCATTATTAGCATTAGTTATCATTAACAGTATCTTGTAAACTTGTCATAATTAGTATGTTCTCAACTTGTCATTATAAGTATATTCTTAACGTATCATTATTACTATACATTAAACTTACCATTAATACACTTTCGAAACTTGTCATTATTAGTATATTATAAACTTACCCAAAATAGTATATTCTCAACTTTCATAATATTTTCTAATATTTGTTATTATCAGTATCCTCTACAATTGCCATTATTAGTGCATATCAAAGTTATCATTAACAGTACATTCTAAGCTTGTCCTTATTAGTATATTCTAGACATGTGATTATGAGTACATATTAGAGTTATCATTAATAGTACTTAACATATTAATATCAACTATAACTTTAATGTGTCTTAATAATGACAAAATTAGAATATACTAATAATGGCATTTATAGAAGATATGTACAGGTTTAGAATATATTTACAATTAAAAGTTTAGAATATACTAAGATTGTCAAGTTTAGAAGATACTCATCAAGATAATTTTAATGTGTAGAGATAATGACAATTGTGGAATATACTAATAATGATAAGTTTATTTTGTACATATAATGACAAGTTTAGCATATAAGTTTACAATGTACTATTAATGATAACTTTAATATGATAACTTTTAATTTATAGGTGAGAAAATTCTTCATTTAGAAAGAACTTTCAGATAGTGTCAAACACGCAGCAAATATGAACAAGTTAAAACAAGTTTTCACACAACGTTCTGCCCTCGCTGTCATAGAAATTACACCATCAGTTGAGCACAGGTGCTGGTTACAGGAACTTGTTACACTCTCTGCAATGGCTCGTAGGAAATCACTGAGTAATGAACATATTTCAGAAATACTTCTCCAAAGCGATGTACAGTAAATGGAGATACAGATGACACAATCCGGTGTTACAGCATACGCAACAAATCGAATAACAGAAGACCCATGTACTGCATTTGATTTACTTTTTGACAGAGATATGATGGGGACCATTCTGGTTGAAACTAATAAACAAGGGCAGCGGATTTGTCAAGATTGGGAACTCATCACAGAAAATGAGCTCCGTGCTTATGTTGGTCTCTGCATTCTTCGTGGCGTCTATCGCAGTAAGAACCAAGCTGTAAGGCAAATATGGAGCCCCGAATTTGGCCCTCCAATATTTTCAGTGAAAGGATTCGAGGACATACGACGAGCGTTGCGATTTGACGATTCTACAACTCGTAATAGCAGGTTAGCAATAGACAAACTCGCCAGAATTCACAGCGTTGCTACGTACATACTGAATCTGTTACTGTTGACGAGCAAAGTATGGATTGATATTTTGGTTACTCGCAGATGCAAAAAGCTACTATGTATCAAATATACAAATGTACACTGGCAAAAATGAGTCGAGAACTGAAGAATTAAGAATACTCTCTTTTACCCGTCACTTGTATAGTTCTGGGGAAAATGTGACGTGTGACAACTTTTTTACCAGCCTGAAGTTGGCACGCGAACTTGCACAGAAGCAAATGTCGTTAGTTGGAACTATTTGCAACAACAGAAGAGAAGTTCCTAAAGAAATACGTGAAGTAAAACAGAAAAAAAATCACGAAAGTGTTTTTGCATATTCAGAAGATGGAATACAGATAGTTTCTTACAAAGCAAAAGAGAGCAAGAATGTTGTACTCCTATCAAGTCAGCATACATCAAACAAATTGGATGAATCCAACAAGAGAAAACCAGAAATATACGAGCAAAAGGTGGCATGTCCTTGTTTGGTGTAATATTATTGATTTGACTTGTTACAACGCTTATGTTTTGTACTGTGGTGTATTTCCTATCATAAAAATCAAAGCCACAGGAGAAGGTTGTTTTTGTCCGACCTTGGTATTGCATTCTCATAGAATCAGAAAGCAACATCTAGCCAGAGTAGATAATGATAACTTTAATGTGTACTAGTAATAACAAATTTAGAATATACTAATAATGACAAGTTTATAAGGTACTATTGCATGATAACTTTAATGTGCACTAATAATGACAAATTTAGAATACACTAATAATGACAAGTTTAGAAGGTATTGTTAATTTTAGAGCATACTAATAATAAAAGTTTAGAATATGGTAACAGTGACAAGTTTTTAACGTACTATAAATAATAACTTTAATGTGTACTAATATTGACAAGTTTAGAATATACTAATAATTACAAGTTTAGAGGGGACTGTTAATGATAAGTTTAGAAGGTACTATTACTGACTTTAATGTGTACTAATGATAATAATGCCATTATGTTATGTTATCATTAATGCCATACTAATAAAACAAGATTAGAAGTTACTGATAATGATAAATTTAATGTGTACTAATAATGACAAGATTAGAAGATGCTATTAATGGTAAACTTTAATGTTTACTAATAATGACGAGTTATGTACTAGTTTAAAATATAATAATAATGACAAAGATAGAATAATGATAAATTTAGAATGTACTTATATTGCAAAGTTCAAAATGTATTAGTAATGATAAGTTTAGAACGTCCTATCAATGATAAATTTAATGTGAGCTAATAATGACATGTTTAGAATATACTGATATTAATATGTTTAGAATATACCAATAATGAGAGATTTAGAAAGTACTATAAATTATTAATAATAATGACAAGTTTAAAGATACTATTAATGATATGTTTAGAATATACTAATAATGACAAGTCTAGAATACTCCAATAATGACAGGTTTAGAAGATACTATTAATGATAATTTTAATGTTTACTAATCATGATGATTTTAGATTTTACCAGGACTGACAAGTTTAGAATATCAATTGATATACTAATAATGACAAGTCTAGAATACTCCAATAATGACAGGTTTAGAAGATACTATTAATGATAATTTTAATGTTTACTAATAATGATGATTTTCGATTTTACCAGGACTGACAAGTTTAGAATATCAATTGAAAAGGTACTATCAATGATAACTTTAATATGTTCTGATCATGACAAGTTTAGAATATACGATTAATGACAAATCAAGAGCATACTATTAATTATAACTTTAATGACAAGTGTAGAATGTACTACTAACGACAAGTTAGGTACTATTAATGATAACTTTAATGTATACTATAATAATTTTAGTATATACTAATGATAATTTTAATATGGGTTGATAAAGACAAGTTTCGAACATATACTGATATTAATATGTTTAGAATATACCAATAATGAGAAATTTAGAAAGTACTATAAATGATAAATAATAATGACAAGTTAAAAGATACTATTAATGATAAGTTTAGAATATACTAATAATGACAAGTCTAGAATACTCCAATAATGACAGGTTTAGAAAATACTATTAATGATAATTTTAATGTTTACTAATAATGATGATTTTCGATTTTACCAGGACTGACAAGTTTAGAATATCAATTGAAAAGGTACTATCAATGATAACTTTAATATGTCTCATAATGACAAGTTTAGAATATACGATTAATGACAAATCAAGAGCATACTATTAATTACAACTTTAATGACAAGTGTAGAATGTACTACTAACTACTATTAATGATAACTTTAATGTGTACTATAATAGCAATTTTAGTATATACTAATGATAATTTTAATATGGGTTGATAAAGACAAGTTTCGAACATACTAATCATAAGTTTTGATCAATCTTTTGATAATAACTTTAATGTGTGTCAACAATCACAAGTTTAGAATATACTAATATACTAATAATTAGAAGTTTAGAAGGCACTATTAATGATAATTTTAATGTGGACTAATACTCACAAGTCTAGAATATTGTAATAACCGCAATTTTAGAAAGTTAAAATGATAACGTTAATGTGTAGTAATGACATGCTTGAAATATATTGATAATGCAAAATTAGAAGATGCAATTAATGTTAACTGTAATGTGTACTAATAATGACAAGTTTTGAATATACTAACAATAACATGTGTGCTAATACTCACAAGTTTAGAATATACAAATAATGAAAAGTTTAGAAAAGTTGTCGCGAGATGCCAGAGTTGCGGATGTCGGGTCCTGGCCACCGTCGACCGCCAGTCGCCGAACATCACTTAGCCCGTCCACGGGATGCTCCGCCACGGTCAGCGGACGGGACGGGGCATATCGGCCGAAAGAAGTGGCCATCCCATTCCCTGCCAAAGTGCACCGCTAGTCGCCCAACATCACTTATCACGTCCGTAAGCTGCTTCACCACTGTCAGAGGCCGGGACGGAGCACGTCGGCCAAAAGAAGTGGGCAGAAAGGGCCGTTTGTTTTTTAAGGATATACTAATAACGATAGTTTCAGAATATACTAAAATAAGTTTACAAGGTACTGCTAAGGATAATTTTGATATTTACTAATAACAATGGCAATAATAATAATAACATAATAATAATAACAATAACATAATAATAATAATAATAACAATAATATAATGGCAAATGTATAAGGTGCTATTAAAATTGAATGTGCACAAATAATGACAATTTAGAATATACTAATAATGAGAAGTTTAGAAGGCACTATTAATGATAATTTTAATGTGGACTAATACTCACAAGTCTAGAATATTGTAATAACCGCAATTTTAGAAAGTTAAAATGATAACGTTAATGTGTAGTAATGACATGCTTGAAATATATTGATAATGCAAAATTAGAAGATGCAATTAATGATAACTGTAATGTGTACTAATAATGATAAGTTTTGAATATACTAACAATAACATGTGTGCTAATACTCACAAGTTTAGAATATACAAATAATGAAAAGTTTAGAAAAGTTGTCGCGAGATGCCAGAATTGCGGATGTCGGGTCCTGGCCACCGTCGACCACCAGTCGCCGAACATCACTTAGCCCGTCCACGGGATGCTCCGCCACGGTCAGCGGACGGGACGGGGCATATCGGCCGAAAGAAGTGGCCATCCCATTCCCTGCCAAAGTGCACCGCTAGTCGCCCAACATCACTTATCACGTCCGTAAGCTGCTTCACCACTGTCAGCGGCCGGGACGGAGCACGTCGGCCAAAAGAAGTGGCCAGAAAGGGCCGTTTGTTTTTTATTTAATAAGATGGATGGATGGATGGATGCGGTCGCTGGGGTGGTGGGCATCTGGCCTCTCGGCCGAGACTACCCACCTCCTATACTATATACGCTAGATGCCAGAGTTGCAGAAGTCGGGTCCCGGCCAACGTTGACTGCCAGTCGCCGAACATCACTTAACCCGTCCGCGAGGTGCTTGACCACGGTCAGTGGCAGTGACGGGGTACGACAGCCGAAAGAAGTGACCACCCCATTCCTGGCCACCGTCCACTGCTGGTGGCCCAACATCACTTAGCCTGTCCGCGGGGTAGTCAGTCACGGTCAACGGCCAAGACGGTCACCCTGTATACTACCTATCTCGGTCTGTGGCTTGGCCAGGTTGCGTGCGCTTAGTCCAAAGATATTCAGATTCACCAAGTGTGCCGGACAAAGGGCCGTTTGCTTTTGATCTAATAAAAGCGCTCTACCCCCTGAGATCGGAGCTTGTGTGTATGTATTAGTTGCAGAACTACCAGTTATTCAGGTGGGTGGATATGTTCCAATGAACCACAACTGATTTAATAAGCCATTCGAGGTTTCGCCTTCGATCGGTTTATACTTAGATATGCATGGCTTAATCTTTCAGACAAGCATATGACTACTGGCAGGATCAACCAGGTAGCTTGGCGTTGACGCTATGTGTGTAGGTGAACCGTCGGGTAGATGGATGGATGGATGGATCGAATCGCTAAGGGTGGGTCCCATCCGGCTTCCCGGCCGAGACTACCCACCCCGTATACTATATACGCGAGATGTCAGAGTTGCGGATGTCGGGTCCCGGCCACCGTCGACCGCCGGTCGCCGAACATCACTTAGCCCGTCCGCGGGGTGCTCCGTCACGGTCAGCGGCCGGGACCGGGCACGTCAACCGAAAGAAGTGGCCACCCCATTCCCGGCCACCGTCCACCGCCAGTCGCCCAACATCACTTAGCCCGTCCGCGGGGTGGTCTGCCACGGTCAGCGGCCAGGACGGCCACCCTTTATACTACTCAGCCACAACTGATTTGATTAAAGTGCTCTTCCCTGAGAGGTCGGAGCTTGTGTGCATGTATTAGCTCTACAATTACCAAATATCCAGGTGGGTAGATATGATCCACTGAACCACAACTGATTTAATGAATCATTCGTGGTTTTGCCTTAGATCGGCCTGTACTTGGACATACATGGCTTAATCTTTGAGACAAACATATGACTTCTGGCAGGATCAAATAGGTTGCTTGGCGTTGACGCTAGATAGCTAGCTAGCTATGGATAGATCGGATCGTTAGGGGTAGGGGTCATCCGGCCTCTCGGCCGAGACTACCCACCCCGTATACTATATACGCGAGATGCCAGAGTTGTGGATGTCGGGTACCGGCCACCGTCGACCGCCAGTCGCCGAACATCACTTAGCCCGTCCGCGGGGTGCTCCACCACGGTCAGCGGTCAGGACCGGGCACGTCAACCGAAAAAAGTGGCCACCCCATTCCAGGCCACCGTCCACCGCCAGTCGCCCAACCCCACCTACCCCGTCCGCGGGGTGCTCCGTCACGGTCAGCGGGACGGGGCATGTCGGCCGAAAGAGGTGGCCACCCCATTCCCGGCCAACATCCACCGCCAGTCGCCCAACATCACTTAGCCCGTCCGCGGAGTGGTCTGCCACGGTCACCGGCCAGGATGGCCACCCCTTATACTACTCAGTCACAACTGATTTACTTAAAGCGCTCTTCCCGTAGAAGTCGGAGCTTGTGTGCATGTATTAGCTCTAGAATGACCATTTATCCAGGTGGGTGGATAAGATCCAATGAACCACAACTGATTTAATGAACCATTCATGGTTTTGCCTTAGATCGGCCTGTACTTGGACATACATGGCTTAACCTTTAAAAAATAAACATATGACTTCTAGCAGGATCAAACAGGTACCTTGGCGTTGACGCTAGATAGCTAGCTAGCTATGTGTGTAGGTAGACCGTTTGGTAGATGGATGGATAGATCCGGTCGCTAGGTGTGAGGGGCATCCGACCTCTCGGCCGAGACTTCCCACCCCGTATATCGTATACGCGAGATGCCAGAGATGCGGATGTCGGGTCCCGGCCACGGTCGACCGCCAGTCGCCGAACATCACTTAGCCAGTCCACGGGATGCTCCGCCACGGTCAGTGGACGGGACGGGGCATATCGGCCGAAAGAAGTGGCCACCCCAATCCAGGCCAACGCCCACCGACAGTCTCCCAACATCACTTAGCCCGTCCGCGGGGTGGTCTGCCACGGTCAGCGGCCAGGACGGCCACCCTTTATACTACCCAGCCACAACTGATTTGATTAAAGCGCTCTTCCCGCAGAGGTCGGAGCTTGTGTGCATGTATTAGCTCTACAATTACCAAACATCCAGGTGGGTGGACATGATCCAATAAACCACAACTGATTTAAAGAACCATTCATGGTTTTGCCTTAGATCGGCCTTTACTTAGACATGCATGACTTAATCTTTGAAACAAACATATGACTTCTGGCAGGATCAAACAGGTAGCTTGGCGTTGACGCTAGATAGCTAGATAGCTATGGATGGATCGGATCGTTAGGGGTGGGGGCCATCCGGCCTCTCGGCCGAGACTACCCACCCCGTATACTATATACGGGAGATGCCAGAGTTGCGGATGTCGGGTCCCGGCCACCGTCGACTTCCAGTCACCGAACATCACTTAGCCCGTCCTCGGGGTGCTCCGCCACGGTCAGCGGTCAGGACCGGGCACGTCAACCGAAAAAAGTGGCCACCCCATTCCCGGCCACCGTCCACCGCCAGTCGCCCAACCCCACTTAGATATCTAGATAGCTAGATAGCACTCTGTGTAGGTGGACCGTAGGATGGATGGATGGATGGATGGATCCTTTCGCTCGGGGTGGGGGGCATATGGCCTCTCGGCCGAGACTACCCACCCCGTATACTATATACGCGAGATGCCAGAGTTGCGGATGTCGGGTCTCGGCCACCGTCGACCGCCAGTCGCCGAACATCACTTAGCCCGTCCACGGGATGCTCCGCCGCGGTCAGTGGACGGGACGGGGCATATCGGCCGAAAGAAGTGGCCATCCTATTCCCTGCCACCGTGCACCACTAGTCGCCCAACATCACTTACCCCGTCCATAAGCTGCTTCACCACTGTCAGTGGCCGTGAATGAGCACGTCGGCCAAAAAAAGTGGGCAGAAAGGGCCGTTTATTTTTTATTTATTTATGGATGGATGGATGGATGGATGGATGGATGGATGCGGTCGCTGGGGTGGTGGGCATCTGGCCTCTCGGCCGAGACTACCCACCTCCTATACTATATATGCTAGATGCCAGAGTTGCGGAAGTCGGGTCCCGGCCAACGTCGACCGCCAGTCGCCGAACATCACTTAACCCGTCCGCGAGGTGCTTGACCACGGTCAGTGGCAGTGACGGGGCACGACAGCCGAAAGAAGTGACCACCTCATTCCCGGCCACCGTCCACCGCTGGTAGCCCAACATCACTTAGCACGTCCGCGGGGTAGTCAGTCACGGTCAGCGGCCAAGACGGTCACCCTGTATACTACCTAGCTCGGTCTGTGGCTAGGCCAGGGTCCGTGCGCTCATTCCAAAAATATTCAGATTCACCCGAGACTACCCACCTCCTATACTATATACGATAGATGCCAGAGTTGCGGAAGTCGGGTCCCGGCCACCGTCGTCCGCTAGTCGCCGAACATCACTTAACCCGTCCGCGAGGTGCTTGACCACGGTCAGTGGCAGTGACGGGGCACGACAGCCGAAAGAAGTGACCACCCCATTCCCGGGCACCGTCCACCGCTGGTGGCCCAACATCACTTAGCACGTACGCGGGGTAGTCAGTCACGGTCAGCGGCCAAGACGGTCACCCTTTATACTACCTATCTCGGTCTGTGGCTAGGCTAGGGTGCGTGCGCCCAGTCCAAAATATTCAGATTCACCCGAGACTACCCACCCCGTATACTATATACGCGAGATGCCAGAGTTGCGGAAGTCGGGTCCCGGCCACCGTCGACTTCCAGTCACCGAACATCACTTAGCCCGTCCTCGGGGTGCTCCGCCACGGTCAGCGGTCAGGACCGGGCACGTCAACCGAAAAAAGTGGCCACCCCATTCCCGGCCACCGTCCACCGCCAGTCGCCCAACCCCACTTAGATATCTAGATAGCTAGATAGCACTCTGTGTAGGTGGATCGTAGGATGGATGGATGGATGGATGGATCCTTTCGCTCGGGGTGGGGGGCATATGGCCTCTCGGCCGAGACTACCCACCCCGTATACTATATACGCGAGATGCCAGAGTTGCGGATGTCGGGTCTCAACATTTCGGCCTTGGAAACAGCAAGTTTTTCTTTCACAGATTCATAAATGGCATGCAACGTTTGGACTTCTATCTTACCTCCATCTTTACTTACATTCAGTCTAAAATATTGCTTTTCCTCGGAACGTACGTTTTTCTTCCTAAATTATCTATACGTTCCACTTTATTGTTGTGGCCTTGCTTCCAAATTGGAACTCGACTTACTCCTAGACTCGACTGAAGTTCCATTTTTTACATTAATTCAGGCCAAACCAAGCAAAGAACCCATGACAATATATATATATATATATATATATATATATATATATATATATATATATATATATATATATATATGTATGAATGTATATAACGTATTCAAAATGATTCTCAAATGACTTCAGTGGTGACGGTGTTTGGGGGACACTTCCGTAAGGGTGACCATCCCGCGGACAGTCTAAGTGATGTTGGGAGATCGGCAGTGGACGGTGGCTAGGAATGGGGTGGCCACTTCTTTCGGCCGACGTGCCCATTCCCGGCCGCTTGCTGTGGTGGAACACCTCGCGGACGGGCTAAGTGATGTTGGACGACTGGCGGTGGACGGTGGCCGGGAATGGGGTAGCCACTTCATTCGGCCGATATGCCCCGTCCTGTCCGCTGACAGTGGCTAAGCACCCCGCTTAAGGGCTAATTGATATTCGGCGACTGGCGGTCGACGGTGACCGCCACCCCGACATCCGCAACACTGGCATCTCGCGTATATGGTATACGGGGAGGATAGTCTCTGCCGAGATCCCGGATGCCCCCCACCACTAGCGACTGGATCCATCCATCCATCCACCCACCCAATGGTCTACCTATTCAGATATGTAGCTAGCTATCTAGCTTCTACGCCAAGCTACCTGTTTGATCCTTCAAGAAGTCATATGTTTGTCTTAAAGGTTAAGCCATGCATGTCAGAGTACAGGCCGATCTAAAGCGAAACTTCGAATGGCTCATTAAATATGTTGTGGTTCATTGGATCTTATCCACCCGCCTACAAAACTGGTATTTGTAGAGCTAATACATGCACAAAAGTTCCGATCTCAGGAAGTAGCGCGATTTTATTAGATCAAAACCAAACGGACCTTTGTCCCGCTGGCCGGGAATGGGGTGGCCACTTTTTTCGGCCGATATGCCCCGTCTCGTCCGCTGACCGTAGCGGAGCACCCCGTGGACGGGCTAAGTGATGTTCGGCGATTGGTGGTCGACGGTGGCAGGAACCCGACATCTCGCGTATATGGTAAACGGGGTGGATAGTCTCGGCCGAGAGGCCGGATGCCCCCACACCTAGGGACCGGATCTATCCATCCATCCACCAAACGGTCTACCTTCACAGATAGCTAGCTAGCTATCTAGCGTCAACGCCAAGCTACCAGTTTGATCCTACTAGAAGTCATATATTTGTCTCAAAGGTTAAGCCATGCATGTCCAAGTACAGGCCGATCTAAGGCGAAACCACGAATGGTTCATTAAATCAGTTGTGGTTCATTGGATCTTATTCATCCACCTGGATAATTGGTAATTGTAGAGCTAATCCATGCACACAAGCTCCGACCTATGCGGGAAGAGCGCTTAAATTAAATCAGCTGTGGCTGAGTAGTATAAGGGGTGGCCGTCCTGGCCGCTGACCGTGGCAGACCACCCCGCGGACGGACTAAGTGATGTTGGGCTACTGGCGGTGGACGTTGGCTGGGAACGGGGTGGCCACTTCTTTCGGCCGACATGCCCCGTCCCGGCCGCTGACCGTGACGGAGCATGTAGCTGTACAATTGCCACAGATATCCAGGCGGGAGTCTAAGATGGATGGATCCGGTCGCTAGGGGTGGGGGGCATCTAGCCTCCCGGGCGAGACTACCCACCTCTTCTACTATATACGCTAGATGCAAGAGTTGCGGATGTCGGGTCCCGGCCAACGTCGACCGCCAGTTGCCGAACATCACTTAACCCGTCCGCGATGTGCTCGACCACGGTCAGCTTCCGTGACAGGGCATGACAGCCGAAAGAAGTGGCCACCCCCTTGCCGGCCACCGTCCACCGCCGGTCGCCCAACATTATTTAGTCTGTCCGAGTGGTTGTCAGTTATATTAAGCGGCCAGGACGACCACCCTGCATAACATCTAGCTTGGTCTGTGGCTAGGCCAGGGTCCATGCGCTCAGCCCAAAGATATTCAGATTCGATGGGGTGGTGGGCATCTTGCCTCTCGGCCGAGACTGCCCACCTCCTATACTATATATGCCTAGATGCCAGAGTTGCGCAAGGCGGGTCCCGGCCGACGTCGACCGCCAGTCGCCGAACATCACTTAACCCGTCCGCGAGGTGCTTGATCACGGTCACCGGCCGTGACGGGTCACGACAGCCGAAAGAAGTGACCACCCCATTCCCGGTCACCGTCCACTGCCGGTGGCCCAACATCACTTAGCACGTCCGTGGGGTAGTCAGTCACGGTCAGCGGCCAAGACGGTCACCCTGTATACTACCTAGCTCGGTCTGTGGCTAGGCCAGGGTCCGTGCGCTCAGTCCAAAAATATTCAGATTCACCAGGTGTGCCGGACAAAGGGCCATTTGGTATTGATCTAATAAAAGCGCTGTATCCCCTGAGGTCGGAGCTTGTGTGCATGTATTAGTTGTAGAATTACCAGTTATCCAGGTGGGTGGATATGTTCCAATGAACCACAACTGATTTAATAAGCCATTCGAGGTTTCGCCTCAGATCGGTCTGAACTTAGACACACATGGCTTAATCTTTGAGACAAGCATATGACTACTGGCAGGATCAAACAGGTAGCTTGGTGTTGACGCTAGATAAGTACCTAGCTATCTGTGTAGGTGAACCGTCGGGTAGATGGATGAATGGATAGATAGGATCGCTAGGGGTGGAGGCCATCCGGCCTCTCAGTCGTGACTACCCACCCTGTATACTATATACGCGAGATGCCAGAGTTGTGGATGTCGGGTCCCGGCCACCGTAGACCGCCAGTCGCCGAACATCACTTAGCCCCTCCGTGGGGTGCTCTTCCACAGTCAGCGGCCAGGACCGGGCACGTCAACCGAAAAAGTGGCCACCCCATTCCAGGCCACCGTCCACCGCCAGTCGCCCAACCCCACATAGTCCGTCCACGGGGTGCTCCGTCATGGTCAGCGGCCGGGACGGGGCATGTCGGCCGAAAGAAGTGGACACCCCATTCCCGGCCAACGTCCACAGTCAGTCGCCCAACATCACATAGCCCGTCCGCGGGGTGGTCTGCCACGTTCAGCGGCCAGGACGGCCACACCTTATACTACTCAGCCACAACTAAATTAATTAAAGCGCTCTTCTCGCATAGGTCGGACCTTGTGTGCATGTATTAGCTCTACAATTACCAATTATCCAGGTGGGTGGATATGATCCAATGAACCACAACTGATTTAATGAACCATTCGTGGTTTCGCCTTAGATCGGCCTGTACTTAGACATGTATGGCTTAACCTTTGAGACAAACATATGACTTCTAGCAGGATCAAACAGGTAGCTTGGCGTTGACGCTAGCTAGCTAGCTAGCTATCTGTGTAGGTAGACCGTTTGGTGGATGGATGGATAGATCCGGTCGCTAGGTGTGGGGGGCATCCGGCCTCTCGGCCGAGAGTACCCACCCCGTGTACCTTATACGCGAGATGCCAGAGTTGCGGATTTCGGGTAACGGCCACCGTCGACCGCCAGTCGCCGAATATCACTTAGCCCGTCCACGGGGTGCTCCACCACGATCAGCGGATGGGACGGGGCATATCGGCCGAAAGAAGTGGCCACCCCATTCATGGCCAGCGGGACAAAGGGCCGTTTGGTTTTGATGTAATAAAATCGCGCTACTTCCTGAAATCGGAACTTTTGTGCATGTATTAGCTCTACAAATACCAGTTTTGTAGACGGGTGGATAAGATCCAATGAACCACAACAGATTTAATAAGCCATTCGAAGTTTCGCCTTAGATCGGCCTGTAATTTGACATGCATGGCTTAACCTTTAAGACAAACATATGACTTCTTGAGGGATCAAACAGGTAGCTTGGCGTAGACGCTAGATATCTAGCTACCTATCTGTTTAGGTAGACCATTGGGTTGGTGGATGGATGGATGGATCCAGTCACTAGTGGTGGGGGGCATCCGGGATCTCGGCCGAGACTACCCTCCCCGTATACCATATACGCGAGATGCCAGTGTTGCGGATGTCGGGGTGGCGGTCACCGTCGACCGCCAGTCGCCGAACATCACTTAGCCCTTCTACGGGGTGCTCCGCCACGGTCAGCGGACGGGACGGGGCATATTGGCCGAAAGAAGTGGCCACCCTCTTCCCGGCCACCGTCCACCACTGGTCGCCCAACATTACTTAGTCTGTCCGCGGGGTAGTTTGTCACGGTCAGCAGCCAGGACGGCCACCCGGCATAACACCTAGCTTGGTCTCTTGCTAGGCCAGGGTCCGTGCGCTCAGCCCAAAGCTATTCAGATTCACCAGTTGTGCCGGACAAAGGGCCGTTTGGTTTTGATCTAATAAAAGCGCTCTACATCCTGAGATCGGAGCTTGTGTGCATGTATTAGCTCTAGAAATACCAGTTATCTAGGTGGGTGGATAAGATCCAATGAACCACAACTGATTTAATAAGCCATTCGATGTTTCGCTCTATATCGGCGTGTACTGAGACACACATGGCTTAATATTTCAGACAAGCATATGACTACTGGCAGGATCAACCAGGTAGCTTGGCGTTGACGCTAGATAGCTAGCACGCTATCTGTTTAGGTGGACGTCGGGTGGATGGATGGATAGATGGATGGATCCGGTCGCTGGGGGTGGGGAGCATCTGGCCTCTCGGTCGAGACTAACCACTCACTTTACTATATACGCGAGATCCAGAGTTGCGGATGTCGGGTCCCGGCTGTATCCTTCACCATTATTAATCATCACCCACCACGCACGTGATCCACATGCTTGCAACAGAGCGAGACTTCCTCTTGCTTACCTTGCATTTCCCACGACATGCACCCCTAACACAGCACATTTGAAGACAAACAAGTATAGATACCTAGTGTCACCAGACTAACGTATCATAAATCCTTTTATTATAACTGCCCTAGTGTATTACGCATAAACTAACATAGATATAATATACCTAACAATATCCACCAATTATACAACTAACCCTTATATATCTAAACCGTCCCCAATCCATAGATTAACGAGACTAACGCCCTTGCTTACAGCAACCCTTCTAACCCTATATATTCTATGACATCCATGTAATGTTGGCAGAGCTGGAGTAGGTGAAGAACCTACTGCCAGAGGCTGGGTAGGTCACAAACCTACCGGCCGGAGGTCAGAGCTATCGTGCCCTAGGTCAAGGCCTGGCACTTATTGTATTTAGCCCCAAAGGGAATCCGATTTGTAGTTTAATCTCAAATGTCTTCTTTAAAATAAACAACGAAAACTCCCGCTTTGGAGTCTATCTCGCCACATTAAGACTTCCCTACGTAACCATATATAACGGTTACCACAACCATACCATAACGGTATACAACTAACGTACCTACACCAGGTATACAACTGGTGTCCAGCGGTGCTCTCACCCACACCATATATAACGGTTACTCAACCATACCATAACGGTATACACTGGTATACACCAGGTATACAACTGGTGTCCAGCGGTGCTCTCACCCACACCATATTTTAACGGTTATTCAACCGTACGACACTGGTATACAAAGGTATACACTGGGATACAACTGGTGGCGAGCGGTGCTCCTACACCGGTTACACCGTCCACCGTCGACCGTCAGTCGCCCAACTTCACCTAGCCCGTCAGCAAGGTGCTACACCACGGTCAGGGCCTGAACAGGGCAAGTCGCCCGAAAGAAGTGGCCACCCCATTCCCAGCCACCGTCTTCCACCAGTCGCCCAACATCACTTAGCCCGTCCGGGGTGTGCTCCGTCACGGTCAGCCGCCGAGACGGGGCATGTCATCCGAAAGAAGTGGCCACCCCATTTCTGGCCACCGGCCACCGCCAGTCGCCCAACATCACTTAGCCCGTCCATGGTGTGGTCTTCCACGGTCAGCGGCCAGGACGGCCACCCTCTATACTATTTAGCCATAACTGATTTAATAAAAGCGCTCTTCCCACTGAGGTCGGAGCTTGTGTGCATAAATTAGCTTTAGAATGACCAGTTATCCAGGTGGGTGGATAAGATCTAATTAACCACATCTGATTTTATGAGACATTCGAGGTTTTGCCTTAGGTCGGCCTGTACTTAGACATGCAGGGATCAATGTTTGAGACAAGCATATCACTACTGACAGGATCAACAAGGTAGCTTGGCGTTGACGCTAGATAGCTAGCTAGCTATCTGTATAGGTGGGCCGTCGGGTGGATGGGTGGGTGGATGGATCCAGTCACTAGGGGTGGGGGGAATCTGGCCTTTCGGCCGAGACTACCCACCCCCTTTACTATAAATGCGAGATGCCAGAGTTGCGGAGGTCGGGTCTCGGCCACAGTCTACCACCAGTCGCCCAACATCACTTAGCCCGTCCGCGGAGTACTCCGCCATGGTCAGCGGCCGGGACGAGGAACGTCGGCTGAAAGAAGTAGCCACCCCATTCCCTGCCACCTTCCACCGCCAGTGCCCAAACATCATTTAGCCCGTCCGTGGGGTGCTCCTCCACCGTCAGCGGCCGGGACGAGACACGTCGGCTGAAAGAAGTGGCCACCCCATTCCCGGCCACCGTCCACCGCCAGTCGCCCAACGTCACTTAGCCCGTCCGTGGGGTGCTCCGCCGCGGTCAGTGGCCGGGACGGGGCACGTCGACCGAAAAATGTGGCCACCCCATTCCCGGCCACCATCCACCGCCAGTCACCCAACATCACTTAGCCTTTCCGCGGGATGGTCTCCTACGTTCAGCGGCCAGGACGGCCACCATCTATAATACATAGCCATTACTGATTTAATAAAAGCGCTCTTCCCCTTGAGGTCGGAGCATGTTTGCATGTATTAACTCTAGAATTACCAGTTATCCAGGTGGGTGGATTAGATCCAATGAACCACAACTAATTTAATGAGCCATTCGTGGTTTCGCCTTAGATCGGTCAGTGGCCGGGACGGGGCACGTCGTGGGTAGATAAGAACCAATGAACCACAACTAATTTAATGAGCCATTCGTGGTTTCCCCTTAGATCGGTCTGTACTTAGACATGTATGGCTTAACCTTTGAGAAAAAAATATGACTTCTGGCAGGATCAAACAGGTAGCTTGGCGTTGACGCTAGATAGCTAGGTAGCAATCTGTGTAAATGGACCGTAGGATGAATGGATGGATGCATGGATCCGGTCGCTTGGTGTGGGGAGCCTCATGCCTCCCGGCCGAGACTACCCACCCCGTATACTATGTACGCGAGATGCCAGAGTTGCGGATGTCGGGTCCCGGCCACCGTCGACCACCAGTCGCCGAGCATCACTTAACCCGTCCACGGTCAGCGGACGTGACGGGGCATATCGGCCGAAAGAAGTGGCCATCCTATTCCCTGCCACCGTCCACCGCCAGTCGCCCAACATCACTTATCCCGTCCGTAAGCTGCTTCACCACTGTCAGCGGCCGGGACGGAGCACGTCAGCCAAAAGAAGTGGCCACCCCATTCCTGGCCACCGTCCACCGCCGGTCTCCCAACATCATTTAGCCCCTCCGCGGGGTGGTCTGCCAGGGTCAGCGGCCAGGATGACCACTCTGTATACTACTTAGCCTGTTCTGCAGCCGGGCCATGGTCAGTACACTCAGACTTAAGATACTCAGATTCACCAGGTGCGGCGGACAAAGGGCCGTTTGTTTTTTATTTCATATGATGGATGGATGGATGGATGGATGCAGTCGCAGGGGTGGGGGGGCATCTGGCCTCTCGGCCGAGACTACCCACCTCCTATACTAAATATGCTAGATGCCAGAGTTGCGGAAGTCGGGTCCCGGCCAACGTCAACCGCCAGTCGCCGAACATCACTTAACCCGTCCGCGAGGTGCTTGACCCCGGTCACCGGCCGTGACGGGAGACGACAGCCGAAAGAAACGAACACCCCATTCCCGGCCACCGTCCACCGCCGGAGGCCCAACATCACTTAGCATGTCCGTGGGGTAGTCAGTCACAGTCAGCGGCCAGGACGGCCATCCTGTATACTACCTAGCTCGGCCTGTGGCTAGGCCAGGGTCCGTGTGCTCAGTCCAAAAATATTCAGATTCACCAGGTGTGCCGGACAAAGGGCCGTTTTGTTTTGTTCTAATAAAAGCGCTGTACCCCCTGAGGTCGAAGCTTGTATGCATGTATTAGTTGTAGAATTACCAGCTATCCATGTGGGTGGATATGATACAATGAACCACAACTGATTTGATAAGCCATTCGAGGTTTCGCCTCAGATCGGTCTGAACTTAGACACACATGGCTTAATCTTTGAGACAGGCTAATGACTACTGGCAGGATCAAACAGGTAGCTTGGCGTTGACGCTAGATAGGTAGCTAGCTATCTGTGTAGGAGGACCATCGGGTAGATGGATGGATAGATGGATCAGATAGCTAGGGGTGGAGGCCATCCGGCCTCTCGGCCGAGACTACCAACCCCGTATACTATATACGCGAGATGCCAGAGTTGCGGATTTCGGGTCCCGGCCACTGTCGACCGCTAGTCGCCGAACATCACTTAGCCCGTCCGCGGGGTGCTCCGCCACGGTCAGCGGCCAGGACCGGGCACGTCAACCGAAAAAAGTGGCCACCCCATTCCCGGCCACCGTCACGGTCAGCGGCCGGGACGGGGCATGTCGGCCGAAAGAAGTGGCCACCCCATTCCCGGCCAACGTCCACAGCCAGTCGCCCAACATCACTTAACCCGTCCGCGGGGTGGTCTGCCACGGTCAGCGGCCAGGACGGCCACACCTTATACTACTCAGCCACAACTGATTTAATTAAAGCGCTCTTCCCGCATAGGTCGGAGCTTGTGTGCATGTATTAGCTCTACAATTACCAATTATCCAGGTGGATGGATAAGATCCAATGAACCACAACTGATTTAATGAACCATTCGTGGTTTCGCCTTAGATCGGCCTATAATTAGACATGCATGGCTTAACCTTTGAGACAAACATATGACTTTTAGGAGGATCAAACAGGTAGCTTGGCGTTGACGCTAGATAGCTAGCTAGCTATCTGTGAAGGTAGACCGTTTGGTGGATGGATGGATAGATCCGGTCGCTAGGTGTGGGGGGCATCCGGCCTCTCGGCCGAGATTACCCACCCCGTATACCATATACGTGAGATGCCAGTGTTGCGGATGTCGGGTAACGGCCACCGTCGACCGCCAGTCGCCGAACATCACTTAGCCCGTCCACGGGGTGCTCCGCCAAGGTCAGTGGATGGTACGGGGCATATCGGCCGAAAGAAGTGGCCACCCCATTCCCGGCCAGCGGGACAAAGAGCCGTTTGGTTTTGATCTAATAAAATCACGCTACTTCCTGAGATCGGAGCTTTTGTGCATGTATTAGCTCTACAAATACCAGTTATCTAGGTGATTGGATAAGATCCAATGAACCACAACAGATTTAATGAGCCATTCGAAGTTTCGCCTTAGATCGGCCTGTACTTAGACATGCATGACTTAACCTTTATGACAAACATATGACTTCTTGAAGGATCAAACAGGTAGCTTGGCTTAGACGCTAGATAGCTAGCTAACTATCTATATACGCTAGATGCCAGAGTTGCGGAAGTCGGGTCCCGGCCAACGTCGACCGCCGGTCGCCGAACATCACTTAACCCGTCCGCGAGGTGCTTGACCACCGTCAGCGGCAGTGACGGGGCACGACAGCCGAAAGAGGTGACCACCCCATTCCTGGCCACCGTCCACCGCTGGTGGCCCAACATCACTTAGCACGTCCACGGGGTAGTCAGTCACGGTCAGCGGCCAAGACGGTCATCCTGTATACTACCTAGCTCGGTCTGTGGCTAGGCCAGGGTCCGTGTGCTCAGTCCAAAAATATTCAGATCCACCAGGTGTGCTGGAGAAGGGGCCGTGCGCTCAGTCCAAGAATATGCAGATTCACCAGGTGTGCCAGACAAAGAGCCGTTTTGTTTTGTTCTAATAAAAGCGCTTTACCCCCTGAGGTCGGATCTTGTGTACATGTATTTGTTGTAGAATTACCAGTTATCCAGGTGGGTGAATATGTTCCAATGAACCACAACTGATTTCATAAGCCATTCGAGGTTTCGCCTTCGATCGGTATGTAATTAGACACGCATGGCTTAATCTTTGAGACAAGCATAGGACTACTGGCAGGATCAACCAGGTAGTTTTGCATTGACGCTAGATAGGTAGCTAGCTATCTGTGTAGGTGAACCGTCGGGTAGATGGATGGATGGATGGATCGAATCGCTAGGGGTGTGGGCCATCCGGCCTCTCGGCCGAGACTACCCACCCCGTATACTATATACACGAGATGCCAGAGTTGCGGATGTCGGGTCCCGGCCACCGTCGACCGCCAGTCGCCGAACATTACTTAGCCCGTCCGCGGGGTGCTCCGTCACGGTCAGCGGACGGGACCAGGGACGTCAACCGAAAGAAGTGGCCACCCCATTCCCTGCCACCATCCACCGCCAGTCGCCCAACATCACTTAGCCCGTCAGCGGGATGGTCTGTCATGGTCAGCGGGCAGGACGGCCAACCTTTATGCTACTCAGCCACAACTGATTTGATTAAAGCGCTCTTCCCGCAGAGGTCGGAGCTTGTGTGCATGTATTAGCTCTACAATTACCAAATATCTAGGTCAGTGGATATAATCCAATGAACCACAACAGATTTAATGAACCATTCGTGGTTTTGCCTTAGATCGACCTGTACCTAGACATGCATGGCTTAATTTTTGAGACAAACATATGACTTCTGGCAGGATCAAACAGGTAGCTTGGCGTTGACGCTAGATATCTTGCTAGCTATGGATGGATAGGATCGCTGGGGGGGGGGGGGCATCCGGCCTCTCGGCCGAGACTTCCAACCCCGTATACTATATACGTGAGATGCCAGAGTTGCGGATGTCGGGTCCCGGCCACCGTCGACCGACAGTCGCCTATTATCACTTAGCCCGTCCGCGGGGTGCTCCGCCACGGTCAGCGGCCAGGACCGGGCACGTCAACCGAAAAAGTGGCCACCCCATTCCAGGCCACCGTCCACCGCCACTCGCCCAACCCCACTTAGCCCGTCCGCGGGGTTCTCCGTCACGGTTAGCGGCCGGGACGGGGCATGTCGGCCGAAAGAAGTGGCCACCCTTTTCCCGGCCAACGTCCACCGCCAGTCGCCCAACATCACTTACGCCGTCCGCGGGGTGGTCTGCCACGGTCAACGGCTAGGACGGCCACCCCTTATACTACTCAGCCACAACTGATTTAATTAAAGCGCTCTTCCCGCAGAGGTCGGAGCTTGTGTGCATGTATTAGCTCTATAATTACCAATTATCCAGGTGGGTGGATAAGATCCAATGAACCACAACTGACTTAATGAGCCATTCGTTGTTTCGCCTTAGATCGGCCTGTACTTAGACATGCATGGCTTAACGTTTGAGACAAACATATGACTTTTAGCAGGATCAAACAGGTAGCTTGGCGTTGACGCTAGATAGCTAGCTAGCTATGTGTGTAGGTAGACCGTTTGGTGGATGGATGGATAGATCCGGTCGCTAGGTGTGGGGGGCATCCGGCCTCTCGGCCGATACTACCCACCCCGTATACCATATACGCGAGATGCCAGAGTTGCGGATGTCGGGTCGCGGCCACCGTCGACCACCAGTCGCCCAACATCTCTTAGAGCGTCCGCGGGGTGCTCCGCCGTGGTCAACGTCCGGGACGGTGCACGTCGGTCGAAAGAAGTGGCCACCCCAATCCAGGCCACCGTCCACCGACAGTCGACCAAACTCACTTAGCCCGCCCGCAGGGTGCTCCGCCACGGTCAGCGACCGGGACGGGGCACGTCGGCCGAAGGAAGTGGCCACCCCATTCCCGGTCAACGTCGACCGCCTGTCGCCCAACATTACTTAGCCCATCCGCGGGTTGGTCTGCCATGGTCAGCGGCCAGGACGCCACCCTTTTTACTACTTAGCCACAACTGATTTCATAAAAGCGCTCTTGCCACAGATGTCCAAGCTTGTGTGCATGTATTAGCTCTATAATGACCAGTTTTCCAGGTGGGTGGATAATATCCAATGAACCACAACTGATTTAATGAGCCATTCAACGTTTCGCCTTAGATCGGACGCTAGATAGCTAGCTAGCTATCTGTGTAGGTAGACCATAGGGTGGATGGATGGATGGATGGATGGATGGATCCAGTCGCTAGGGGTGGCGGCATCCGGCCTCTCGGCCGAGACTACCCACCCCGTATACTATATACGCGAGACGCCAGAGTTGCGGATGTCGGGTCCCGGCCACCATCGACCGCCAGTCGCCGAACATCACTCAGCCCGTCCGCGGGGTGCTCCGCCACGGTCAGCGGTCGGGACGGGGTGTGTCGGCCGAAAGAATTGGCCACCCAATTCCCTGCCACCTTCCACCGCCAGTCGCCCAACATCACGCAGCCCGTCAGCGAGGTGCTCCACCACAATTAGCGGCCGGGACGGTGCACGTCGGCCGAAAGAAGTGGCCACCCCATTCCTACCCACCGTCCACCACCTGTCTCCCAACATCACTTCGCCCGTCCGCGGGGTGGTCTGGTACGGTCAGCGGCTAGGACGGCCACATTGTATACTACTTAGCTCGGTCTCCGGCCGGGTCGGGTACGTGTGCTCAGCCCAGAGATATTCAGATTGACTTGGTGCGGTGGACAAAGGGCCGTTTGGTTTTGATCTAATAAAAGCGCTCTACATCCTGAGATCGGAGCTTGTGTGCATGTATTAGCTCTAGAAATACCAGTTATCTATGTGGGTGGGTAAGATCCAATGAACCACAACTGATTTAATGAGGCATTCGAGGTTTCGCCTTATATCGGCGTGTACTTAGACATGCATGGCTTAACCCGTGGATGCGCGATTTTTTTTTTTGTCAGACAAATATGCACCGTATGGTCAATTTGACCACAACCTCTTTTTTAAATTATTTCAGCATATTAAAGGCAAATAAAATATTTCTAGTGTTAATATATATATTTAATACCCGGTATATAAAGAGAAACATCACTTCTTGATACCATAAAGGCAAAACAAATAATATATGATGAACCAATGTACAAATATACGAGCTTCAAAGTAAACTTAATAGATAGTGAAAGAAAATATTTCCTCTAATATCACATCAAAATAAAGTTAGAACTAGTGAACAGGAATCAACATATATATTTAACATCCGGAACATAAAGAGAAACATCACAAGCTTCTTGATACCATAAAAGCAAAACAAATAATATGTTACGGACCAATGTACAAATATATGCGCTTGAAGGTAAATAAACTCTATAGATAGTAAAAGAAAATATATCCTCAAATATCACATCAAAATAAAGTTGGAACTAGTGAAAAGGAATGAACATATATATTCAACATCCGGAATATAAAGAAAAACATCACAAGCATCTTGATACCATAAAAGCAAAACAAATAATATGTTATGAACCAATGTACAAA